>NC_086384.1:12460194-12760194 GCF_036588685.1 Mytilus trossulus
GGAATTTGACCATAGGTTTATGAGAAGCATGATAAATGCAGGGTATCCAATTTTATTTAATGACAACTTGATGTAAATGAAACTATACCTGAATGGGTCTGTCACAAAGGCTGGTCACACTTAAAGATATAGTTTTACGTCCTTTGTTAAGTTCTATATCACCGCTGATAGGCATTAACTCCCCTGGCTTGACATCTAGTTTAGCATCGCAAACTCCCTCCTGCGAATGTGTTAATTGTATGATAAACTCAAACTCTCATATCTTACATTTGCTCATCATGTACCAAATAAAGTATATAAATATAGATCCGTATACTGCGGATTCATTTATATTCGTGGGTATCAATTTTCGTGTATTGATGAAAACTTGCATATTCGTTGATATTTGATTTCGTGGTTTTTGTCAATCTCTGTATCTCTGTATCAAAGCCTATTGAAAATATGATATATGATATTCGTGGTACATTTGAATTCGTGGTTTACCTGTACCCACGAAAGCCACGAAAATTGGTATCCAACGAATAATAATGAACCACAGTAGTATCTTTCTGATTTATATTGTTTAATGTTTTTACAATATAAACACTACAGTCAATTCGAATGTCTATTTTGCTTCAACTTTGATTCACAATCAAAAAGATTCTATACCGAGGTTTATATAATAATTATTAATTCAACTTTTTTTCCAAATTTAGGATATTCTGTAACGAGGTATTTACCTCTTCAACGTTGAATCAAAGTCTATAATATTCTAATCCGAGGTATATCTTTATCGAACTTTGAATAAAATTTTAAGAGCTTATTATTATGCCGTCCATACAATGATTTAATTTTGAATAAAAATTGATGATAGTCCACAAAAACTGAAGAACTCAGCTACTTTTCAAATCTAGATGCAACTTCCGCTTTAACTATACATAGCTGCTAGCTGACTAGAATCTTATGGGAAAACAAAGTATTGAGATAAATTATAATATGATAAGACATATTTAATTCACTTGCCTCTATTTTATGTCCTTTGGCCTCATTGAATTTTTCTAGTGCGGGAACAGGTAGAAAGCTCCCATAAAGAGCAAGTTCAAGATCGCCATCTTTTCTACATATTGGTTTGTGAACTGTCACCTAGAAAATAAAAGATGTGCCAAATAAGTAAACAAATATGGACATAAAGATTAGAAAAAGACCATAAAAAACAAATGTTGTTTATAATCTTAATGACGTTTTTAAGTATTGTTTTGTTTGTCTTTATAAATATTAATTTTGCTGCCTACTTTTTTGTGATATCCATTTAAAATGACTCTGTACTAATGCATCCCGTCATTGTGTTATTGAGCTATGATAATGTTTTGTATTTTTGTCTCTAACTTTTGCTAATGTGCTTTGACTATCTGCGTTTTTTGGACTTCTTTGTTACATATTTGTTTCTTTTTATAGTGATTAAGATTTTAACACAATGGTGACTGCTGTACCCCTTTTTGACATTTTCACCTGTTATGTCTGGGTTTGTTTTTTTTGTTGACAGATCGTAGTCAATACAATTAAATTTTATGCGACTGTCTTACAAGTGAGAGGTTCAAAAGTTATATGTTATGCTAGTTAGTATGAAAACAGACTTTATGCACCATTTTCTAAATAAGAAAATACCTTTACCAAGTCAGGAATATGACAGTTGATTTCCATTGGTTTGATGTGTTATAGATTTTTATATTGATATAGGGACTTTCCGTTTAATATTTTCCTCGGAGTTCAGTATTTTTGTGATTTAACTTTTTATGCAAAATTGTAAAATTTCAGTTTTTTATTTCATTTGCGTAAGATAGTTATGTTATCGTTATGTGACAAGTCCCTTCTCTTAATTACAATGTGGTACATGTTCAATAATGTTATAATTGTGTCGTCTTATTGGCTCCCAACCATGGTATGATATACATAATAGTACTATAGGGTTATTGCATGAATATTGGGGAATATTGTCCCAAGTAGAATTTTATATTGCACGAGCTTGCGAGTGCAATATATGTTCTACGAGGGACAATATTCCCCAATATTCATGCAATAACCCTTTTATTGTATAGCAATATAATATTTGAAAGTAAAAAAATGGATTTAGATAAGATTTTGTCGTTGATGACGTCATGAATATTGAAAACTTATTGCACTAGTGCAATATTAGAATTTATTGCACGCTAACTTTTGGTTACGTTCTGTGGGACATATTATATTGCTATACAATAAAAGGATATATATACAAGAAAGAAATCTGAGTGCAGGTTATCTATCCTTTTTTTCTCAACTAAAATTATACATTTGTCATTTGATATTACAGCCCATTCGTATACATGAACCAATCAATTAAAAAATTCAGATTAGAGAATAACGGGGAAAAAATGAAGATCTGAGAAAAAAGGGGTTAATTTTTTTAAGATTAGAGTAAAAAGGGGTTATTTTTTTTTAAGGATTAGAGAAAAATGGGGTGAAAATTAAATGTTTACAGAATAACAGATAACCACCCCACCCCCCAAATCCAGACCCTCAATTATGTGTCAGTTATAATTACAAGTTTAGTTCCATCTGGAAATGTTCCTTCGACTTGTACTTCATGGATCATGTCAGCAACACCGGGCATCACCTGGTTGAATCCTGATGAAAGTAATTGGTGCGTGATAAAGAGTTTATTTACTCTGGTACATATATACAATAAGAAAGTAAAATACAAAATTGACAAATTGTGTGTGAAAATAAAAATTTGAAAAATTAGGAGAGCAGGAAAGCAACCAGGACAACAAATGGAAATCAAAAACATGTAATCGCGTAAATGACACTAACAACTAACTCTTGACAAATATGGACTCTATCTTAAAGTTTACACCCATTCTTTATCAAATTATGATAAATTGAAGATAATTTGATTGGCGTCGCCTACGACATTTGATTTGTAAATTAAAAACAAAACCCAAAACGAATATAATTACATCAAAGAATGATTTATGATGAAATTCGAAAATCAAATGAGTGTCTGAACAATACTACATTTGACTAATCAATTCTGCTGCTGAGGCATTCAATGAGAGGACGTATGAGGTCAAGTGATGTATCTCTATAAACGTTTAATAACACAGAAGTAAAGGATAGAAAATAGGGTTTACACTCTAGTATCATGCTTTATATTAAAGTGACATGTTGCGCTCCTGCAAGATAACCCATAGAACGTTAGAGTAAATAGACTTATCATAGATACCAGGACTAAATTTAGTATACGCCAGACGCGCGTTTCGTCTACAAAAGACTCATCAGTGACGCTCGAATCCACAAAAGTAAGAAAAAAAAAAAAAAAAAAAAAAAATGCCAAATAAAGTACGAAGTTGAAGAGCATTGAGGACTAAAATTCCTAAAAGTGTTGCCATATACAGCTTAGATTTAATCGATATACAGTGTTTTATTGGTGTTTATGACAAGAACACGTATTATCAGAAGGTAAGGTCAATATATTGTCCCTTTCAAATATGAGACGGGAGCCCTTCCCAAACAGCCACACCTTTTAACAAAGACCATTCGGACATAATATAAACAACAGACAATTTTTCAAGACTAAAAAATTTGAACTATAAATAAATACCGGATGTTTAATAACTGAACTCAAATTGTCTGTCATCGTGCAATTTTATTTTTATTAAAATATATGTTTGCAACATTATTCGCAATATTAGACAATGTAAGGGCAAGACAAAAAAAAAGTCAAAATGTAACAATTCGGTTAATTGTTATTTAACTAAGTACAATAAAGGTAAAACAAGTATATACATGTATCCTTGAACGTAAATAGCTGAATGAATAGTTATGATCCGATATTTACAGCAATCATAGTTTCCCATCTGCTTTATATGTCCGGATTTGTACCAGGTAACACATTACGGACCAGATGTCTTAAATGATAAGTAAGACCTTCATATAAAAAAAATTACTATGAAAATTGATTGAAGATTTTTGGATTGTACCAAAGTACAGTCAAAAGTAAAATATCAAAATCACCGAACTCCAAGGAAAATTCAAGACAATTTTTTTTTATCAATGGCAAACATCAAAAACTCAAACACATCAAACGAATGGTAAAACAACTGTCATATTACTGACTTGGTACAGACATTTCCTTATGAAGAAAATGTATTAAACCTGGTTTTAAAGCTAGCTAAACCTCACTTGTTTGACAATCGCAAATAATTTCAGTATATTTACAACGATGCGTGGGCTAAACAAAACACAATAGGGAAAACTGCCAAAAATAAGATTTCAGCAGTCAATTCTATATTATAATCTTAATCACATTAATAGAAAATAAATATTGCAACAAAAATACAAACAATCACACTCTGGGCAAAGTACATCAGAAAAAAACGAAAGACAATTTGTGTTGTAATTCTTGAAAGCACCATGATACAATGGCTGGATGTATAAATACCAAACCACGCCAAAAGTATTTGACCACAATTTAACTTAACTGTCAACTGATTGAAAAAGTAATAAATTTAAAGGCCTATGAAGATTTATAAAGATTTTTTTTTTTTTTTTTTTTTTTTTTTATCTATGTGACTTTTTCTGAAAGAATTGGAACATACCTATCATCTCTCTTCCTTTTGACATTAGGTCTGAGACTGTATAACCGTCCCTGATCAGCTCTTGTATCTGTAATATTTTAAGAAGCCCGTAAAATTATATGTGGGAGGAGTGACTGATTTTTTTTTACATAAGAACATTTGATCGAAGAAATAAAACATATATTAAACTGATCTCAACAATCTTACTATCATTACGATTTCGTCGGTTGGGGACTAATAATTGATTACCACTTATTTTTAATCAAATCAAATACATTATTAATATAAACATCTGATATAATTTTCTTTAAATATGGCAACTATTGTATCCGTTAGACGTAAGAGCGCTCAAAAGACAATTTTCCATAAAGATAATAATTCCAAGGGGCACATCTTATTTCTAGAAATTGTTGATTGTCACTGATTTTTCGAAATTGATTTAAATTTTGTAAAAAACAAATTGCAAACATGAGATTGCAAACAATGCAATTTTTCTTTTATTTTTAAGTTTTCAAAGGTGCATAACTCTTTAAAAATAAATGATCGGTACTGGTTTTCGAACTCGTCCGAAGCATTGAACATATAAACCTTTAAAATAAGTTTCATGGATCTACAGATGAGAGCGCTGACGAGGACATTTTCAATATACACATGTATAATAAATGTTTCCATGAGGTATAACTCTTCGGAAAATAAATGATTGGCACTAATTTCCGAACTCGTCAATTCATTGCTGATACAAACCATGTTATAATTTTCATTAAAATCTTATAAGAATTGTACACATGAGAGCGCCAACAAGACCAGATGGGCAGAAGTACAAACGGACAGATTGACACCCGGTATTTCTATGTCTCTAACAACGCGTTCGCGGGGGACTAATAAAGGACAACGACGTTTTGACCTAGGAACATTAATGATATGGGCATGAATTCCTAAGAAAGTTAGTTAATTTGGTAAATTCTGTAACCACGAGATTTTTATACTAGGAATACGTGTCCGCCTTGACAACTTGAATTTTACCAGGACAAATTTCCTCTTACGAACCTTCTACTTTGATTTATGTACTACACATCCTCCTATATCTAGCACTATTAAGGTGTTGCTGTTAAAAAAAACCTTTGAAAGCAATTAATAACAGTATGTAAAACTGACATTTTGACAGCTAAACAATTCAGAAAAATTGCACATGAAAGAAGCCAAAAAGTAATCACAAGAAAATATTTATCAAAAATATTCTTCGAAAGACAAATTAATGTTTACCCAATCCCTTTTTAAGTGCACAGTGATTTTGATGTTGTGATTCGGATTCATTCGGTTTATCGAGAGAAATGATCGTGAAAGAATATCTAACGGCGGTCAAGTATTGAGAGACGATCGTGAAAGTTCTGGTAACGGATCGTGAAAGACATTTAATCGAGAAGACATATGAAAGTTCAGTAAATATTCTAATTTAATTAATTACACAGACACATTTACGACAAAATAAAACTGTCTGTCGAAATGGTTCAACATTATGATCAGTATGTCAGAATATCCAGTTTCAAAAGTACATTGTTATTACAAAACGACAAAAGGCAGATTGCTTTTCGACATTTCAATGACATTAAAAATGTAAACATACACGATTTTTTCACAAATTCGACTAGATAAACTACGTTTTTCAGAATAAGGGCGTTGTATTTGAATTAATTAAACGGTGTTCATAGTTATTTTGTATAAATATAATCTGAAACTTGGTAAATAAAGAACTATCTACACAAAATTGATTTTTTGGATCGTGAAAGATCACGTACCGCTTTTTTGAAGATCGTGAAAAGGATCGTGAAAGAACTGATGCTAAGAAGACGCTCACATTAATCTTCCATTATATGATAATTGATAATTGATATTTGTAATTAATATTGAAAAAGGCTAGATAGGTCAACATCCTCAACAGGTTTAAGCCAAACAAGTAAAATGTTGAAGAACATGGAGGATCCAAAATTCCAAAAAGTTGTACCAAATACAACTATGATGGTAATCCTTCAAAATTTTTTAAACAAGAAATTTGTATCAAATGACCACATTATTGATATTCATGTCAACATCGAAGTGTTGAATACTGGGCTGATGATACCCTCGGGGACGAAACGTCCACCAGCAATGGCATCGACCCAGTGGTGTAAATAGTTGTCAAAGGTACTAGGATTATAATTTAGTACACAAGACGCGCAAATACATTAAAAATTGTATTTGGACATTTGTGAACATGTTGTTTGTAAAATAGTTGTTATGATTGTAAAGTGAGCTTTTCTCATCACTTGAACCTTGGCCTCTGAAACTACTGGGCCAAATTAAACCAAACTTGGCCACAATCATCATTGGGGTATCTAGTTTAAAAATGTGTGGCGTGACACGGTCAACCAACCAAGATCATCATTGGGGTATATAGTTTAAAAATGTGTGGCGTGACCCGACCAATCAACAGAGATGGCCGCCATGGCTAAAAATAGAACAAAGGGGTAAAATGAAGTTTTTGACTTATAACTCAAAAACCAAAGCATTTAAAGCAATCTGACATAGGGTAAAATTGTTTATCAGGTCAAGATCTATCTGATAAGAAATATTCAGATGAATCCGACAACCTGTTGTTGGGTTGCTGCCCCCTGAACTAGTAGTTTTAGGAAAAATTTTGCTGTTTTTGGTTATTATCTTGAATATTATTAAAGATAGAGATAAACTGTAAACAACAATAATGTTCAGCAAAGTAAGATTTACAGTAGTCAACATGACCAAAATGGTCAGTTGACCCCTTTATAGTCAAGTACGGGGCCAAGTTCATTGTAGATAGAAATAATTGTAAGCAGCAAGAATTTTCAGTAAAGTAAAATGTACAAACACATCACCATCACCAAAACACAATTTTGTCATAAATTCATCGGTGTCCTCTGTTTAATATTCACATAAACCAAGGTGAGCGACACAGGCTCTTTATAGCCTCTTGTTTAACTTTCGAGGCAAAGTGTTGAATGAAAAAAAGATAATAGCTTTAATGTTCATCCTTAGTAAAATAGTTACAGGCTTCAACCACTTTCAGATTTATCAAATGGTAAAAGAAATACTGATTTCTGATTACTAGTAATAAATCTGGTCACGCATTTTCATTCACGATCGAAATAATACGTTGCCTGATCTTGCACGATCAAGTTTGATGGAAATTCAACAAATTCAAGGTTTTCATAAACAAATTGACGCTTTTAATGGAAGAACATACTTTAATTTTACTGTACTATCAGATGCACCAAAGATTAAATTTCAAATATATCATGATATTCTGAATTCTGAAATATGACTATAATAGGTACACAAAACGTGTTATTTGTAATTAATTTCAAAGACACGCATTGCGCCTTTTGTGTTTTTTTTTCAAAAAGTACCTCACATTTCCTTTATCTTCTTTCACAGTTATGTTGAGGAAGTTAAACCATTTTGACAGACATATTTTTTTTTCGGATTTGGTCCGCGTTTTGAAAATTAAAAGATTTTTTTTTCAAAGATTCTGAACTAGAATGTACATTAAATGTCTTTCACGATCCGTTACCATAACTTTCACGATCGTCTCTCAATACTTGACCGCCGTTGGATATTCTTTCACGATCATTTCTCTCGATAAACCGAATGACACCCGTGTTACAGTGCCTTTTCAAAACCTGGATCAACACTTGAATTATTGATAAATAAATAGTATTCGTATGCTGTCTTGTACATGTAATACATTGATCACGTGACTTTTATCTCTTGAAGATCCATATATTTAAAAGATAAAATACTGTCAATTTTTTTAAAGCTGGTGTACATGAAAAAGTCAGTGACCTCAAAAGGTAATACTTACGTAACCGTAAAATTATCGTGCTGCTCTAGATCTGAGCCAGTTTAAATATCATCGCTATTCAAATAAAATACAATCAGGGACGTCTAAGAACATCGGAAAAGTACAGCTTAAACTACATAAAAAGACCCCCCGTCATTGAATTCTCATAAGGTGTTGAAATTTCCTTTATCAATTCTATGGATTCATAATTGGCAATACATATTCCTAACCTGTAAATTATACTTTTTCATATTATTATTTAGAAGGTCATTGCTTTTTCGATAAGACATACCTGAGATGCTTTTATAACAATGATGAAAGTTCTCTTAATAGTATAACTTATTTTAAAAAGGTTTATCTCGTATATCTATGATTCTATTACAATCCCGTATCACCAATTGTTATTACATTGATAGCTTAATAAATGATTCTGTGATGGTTATCATATTATCAACGGTACCAAGGATTTGTATAGTTAGACTATACAAATTATTGACGGTACCAGGATTATAATTTAATACGCCAGACTCGCGTTTCGTCTACAGAAAGAGGTAATATAAGAAGGTCTAATATGTGACCCGCCATGACATTTGCAGGCTTATAGAGGTAGAACGTCATTGTTGATTTTTTTTAACTACATAATAATTTTGTTCATCAAATATTGCTTGTCACTGTTAGAAAATTATAAACATGATAAATATCGAGATTCAATGAAAACGTATTTGTGAAGAAAAGATAAACACATTCCTTGGCTTCTTTTTTGCGAACGCTGAACTATACATCATATATACGTTTTGAAGTTTGACTTTATCGTTTTAAGTGAAAAATATTTGAATCTACATTTTAAATTAATATACAAAAAATCAAATTTCTGCTCTTTATATTTCCTTTCATTCCATAAATGAAGTCTGAAATATATCCATGATAAATGCACCGCATCGAATGCTTATAAGAGAACACCTACTTATTAACTGTTACGCGTCGCATACTATGTTTAGAGACGAAATTACATAATAATTCTAAATCAAAAAAGGAATTCTTAAAGCTTAGTTGGACAACTTTTAAACTAACTTCATCTCAACAAGTTTAAATAACATGCTTTAAATTGAGCTACAAACAAAACAAAAATGCTCTAAAGATTTTCTTTCATAAATGAAGTCTGAAAAATATCCATAATAAATGCACCGTATCAAATACATATATGAGAACATCTACAAACTGTTACGCGTCGCATACTATGTTTAGAGACATGCATAATAAATCTAAATTAAAAGGGGGAATTCTTAAAGCTTTCTTTGACAAATTTCAAATTAACTTCATTTCAACAAGTTAAAATTACATATTCTAAAATAGAGCTAAGAATTGTTTGTATTGTATGGAAAGCCAACGGGTTCAAAATTCTTACTTCGTAACTTGTCAATGTGTAACTTGTAACTGTGTGATTTGTCAATTTGTATATATTTATGTTTTGTAACTTGTCGATTCGTAAATTGTCAATAATGTATATTGATGTTTTGTAACTTGTCGATTCGTAAATTGTCAATTTGTATATTGATGTTTTGTAACTTGTCGATTCGTAAAGTGTCAATTTGTATATTGATGTTTTGTTACTTGTCGATTCGTTAAATGTCGATTTGCATATTGATGTTTGCCGATTTGTAAATTGCATATTGATGTTTTATAACTTGTCGATTCGTAAATTGTCAATTTGTATATTGATGTTTTTTAACTTGGCGATTTGTAAATTGTCAATGTGTATATTGATGATATGTTAATTGTCGATTCGTGAAATGTCAATGTGTGAAATGTCATCTTTGTATTATGCTAACGATCATTATGATGACAGATGGCGCTCGGTCAAGTTATTCCACGGTAAGTAGGAGCACCTCCATATGAAATATAAACCTAAGTAATTTTAATTTATTAATTACAGCTGAGACTACTATAACACATTATAGTTATAGTAGTCTCAGATTACAGCAAATGCCTCTAAAAGAAAATAATACAAAAAATGCATGTTTACAGGATCCCAGTTTTATTTTGTTAACTGAGTCAGACTTGGACTTTCGTTCGAGAACTAGTTTAGTCCCTCGACGTCATCGATCTATCCAAATTGCGAGATTCATAAAATAGTCGTTGGTCAGTGGAATACATCGATTTAAGCAAATATAGCCTAAGGCAATCTTCCGCAGATCAAATATATTCGTTCATTGTGTAATCATACGTTTTTTGCCATGATTGAGTTAAGTCTGCCAATTGATATTTTATCGTGTGTTTTTCTTTGTTGTGATGTTATGCTATTGTTTCAGAAAAAAGGGAGAAGGTTTGGATCCATTAAAACGTTTAATCCCGCTGCAAATGTTTGCACCTGTCCTAAGTCAGGAGTCTGATTACAGTAGTTGTCGTTTGTTTATGTAATATATACGTGTTTCTCGTTTCTCGTTTTGTTTATATAGATTAGACAGTTGGTTTTCCCGTTTGAATGGTTTTACACTAGTAATTTTGGGACCCTTTATAGCTTGTTGTTCGGTGTGAGCCAAGGCTCCGTGTTGAAGGCCGTACTTTAACCTATAATGTTTTACTTTTAAAATTGTTATTTGGATGGAGAGTTGTCTCATTGGCACTCACACCACATCTTCCTATATCAATCTACGGCCTTCAACAAAGAGAATACCATATAGTCGGCTATAAAAGGCTATAACATTACTGGAAAAACAGGTACTAGTAATAAACGATTTCTATTAATCATAAATGCTATTATCGGACCATTTTATTCTGACAGGAGGGGAAAGGGCTACGCAGTCATAGGTTTGAACGTAGTTTTCAATTTAGACTCGTATATATCTATTAATATACATGCCTAATGAATAGTTCTGGTCAAAAAGCTTAAAAAATGCCGCTATATTTCCTTTCTATAAAAACTTACAACCAAAAAGACCAAAATATTCACTAGTCCCTCTATCTCAACAGCTGCTTAACGCCCAGTCCTCCCGATATTAACCCCAACCGGTGCCACACCTCCATATAGCCCGTCAACCTTACTAAATCTAATATTTTGTCGATCGGATGGTTAACTAACCGAAATGATTCACGATGTTAATCAATAAAGCTATTTGTTTTAAAATTTGCATGTCATATTAAATAAAAAAATAAATCATTTGCCATGAATTTGTAACAATATAATCATAATATCTAATTCACAAACCATGTTGTATTCCGCCTGCCTCTTCTGTCGAGCAGTCATTCAGGATCCCTGGCTACCATTTCACTCTAAACATTACTCAATAGATACCCAAGGGCCAAACCCAAAATCATGTGCAAATATTTTCATGGAGAAATAAAATTAGTGTAAGCATATTTGAGATAATTGTCTCTGTCATGCAAATGGCGAGATGGCGAGATCTTTTCTCTGACAAGTCAAAGGGATAGGGCGTCACTTTGGTTAAAAGTTGGTGTATAAAAAGGGGGGGTTGAGATCTAAAAAAAATGTTTAACCCCTCAGCCGTATTTTAGCGTCTGTCCCAAGTCAGGAGCCACTGGCCTTTGTAAGACTTGTATGATTTTTAATTGTAGTTTCTTGTGTATAATTCGGAGTTTAGTATGACGTCCGTTATCACTGAACTACTAGTATTCAAATTTGTTAAGGGGCCAGTTGAAAGACTTCTCCGGATGCGGGAGTTTCTCGCTGCATTGAAGACCCATATTGGTGGCCTTCGGTTGTTGTCTGCTCTATGGTCGGGTTGTTGTCTCTTTGACACATTCTCAATTTTATGATAATTGTTAAATCGGGCCCTTGTCAGCAATTATTGTTCTTTTTGAACGAGCTTTTTTTTTTTAATTGTCTGGTTCTATAACACTGAGAAACCAGCCCCTGGACCACCTCGTATAGATTTATTAGTTTCTGGCTTGAGCGTCTTGTCTGTTTGTCTTGTAGTTTCAGTTTGGTGAGAGTGTTTGAGACGCAACCAACTTCTCTGGATTTGTCTTCTGTTATAAATCTCGCAGGTTGTCGCTGTATTCTTTCAAGCTCATTGATGTTTGTGGTCCCATACTATTGACCATATGATATCCCATTATTGACCTGACCATTGAAATGTATGCGGTTTTCTTGCATTCCGATAAACAATATCTCAAATTTCTGATCAGGAATCCTAGTGTTAATTTGCCTTCTTGGCTACGTTGGAAATAATGGTAGTCCATTTAAGGTCCTCGTTTAGTTTTCTGGTGCCTTCAGATTTTCAATTGATTTCAAAATAGTGCATATTCAATACAGTTTTGATATAAATTATACATTAACTAAGTGATTCATTTAAAATAATTGTTCACTTCAGTTTGTTTTGTAAAGTACAAATATGATATGCGGATACAACATTTTTTATCTTCATTACTCATGCAGGAGCCAAATATATAAAGATTGTTCTTCCATTTACTTCTTGTATTAAAAGATCATTAGATAATTACATTCTTTTCTGAAATTTTCATATTGAGATTATAATATTCAAGGAATAATAGGTGTCAAACCATTTCTCCAACTATACAATGCACTTAGTCCAAAATTTGCGGCCCAGGATAATATTAGTATAAATGATCAAGCCCCGTCTTATATTTCATGTATTTAGTCTTATTTTGACCCGGTTAAATATTTTAAGTAGAAATTTCCTGCGAAGTGACAGTAATATATTTGCGAAGTTGATAAGGAAGCCCGTTCCAGCGACACATCTATGTATACCTTAATACAGGAAGTGACAACCCCATCCCAGGTTCAGTGGTGACCAGTACATTAGTAAACAAACATGCTTATTTGAGGTCACCTCTATATAAAACCGAGTCCCTGGTATACCTGCCATATAAAACAAACAAATGCATTTATCTATTTGTTTCTTTTATATGTATGTGGTGGTGCACAGAACTGATTTGAATTACTTTGGTATATATATTCCATATGGCGGTGCACATACTTACAGGAGGCTTATACACATAAGAAGAGACCGAGCGCCATCTGTCGTCATAATGATCGTTAGCATAATACAACGATGACATTTCACACATTGACATTTAACGAATCGACAAGTTACAAATCATCAATATACAAATTAACAATTTACGAATCGACAAGTACAAAACATAAATATACAAATTGACAATTTACGAATCGACAGGTTACAAAACATCAATATACAAATAGACAATTTACAAATCGACATTTAACGAATTGACAAGTAACAAAACATCAATATACAAATTGACAAATCACACAGTTACAAGTTACAAATTGACAAGTCACGAATTAAGAATTTTGACCCCGTTGGCTTTCCATAGTATTGTAGTAAATTTATTTTTTTGAAATTTTATTCAAATACGCTATTGAACCCCACTAAGAGCCAAAAAATACAATAATTGTGTATTTTATATATATGTGCCTTCAACAAATAAAATAGATTTCGAAAAAGAGTAGACTAATGCCGCTACAAGGCAGCACTCGCACCCGCAAAGTGGAAAGGGATTAATATAAGTTGCAAAACTTGTTTCCCAATCCACTATAAATAAATATGTTTAAATTAAACTAAACAAATAAAAGTCGTCATAGAACAGTCTGATTTTCATACCGTTATTCGAAATGACTCGTTTCATTGCTATTACAACACATATGTCATACATATAATAACATGACAGAGAGTTTGTTTTGTTTCTGAATATTCTACATACATATACAAAAAAGCAATTTTTAGACACTTTTCCCTCCTAAGCCTGGAAGTGGCTAGTCACATATAATTTACGGCGTTTTTATTACAATGACGTTCTACCTCCATAAGCCTGGATATGTCGTGGCTGGTCACATATAACCTCCTTGGTCTACATACAGTACAGCCATATCCAGTCACGTCTCAGTCATTACAGCTGCACGGACGTGCTGGGCCATCTCTCCTTTACCCGCTTTCTTCGATGAGGGTTTACAGTTAGATGTTCAACGACTTACTACTTAAGATGACAGAAACCAATCCATGCCGTACAGAGAGACGTAGTAGTTGGCGTACCCGCGTTAACATGCCTCCAAAACCATTGTCTATTATGGGGAGTGTCATGCCGATTAACGTCCGAGGGCTGTATCCTAGGCTGTTGGGTGATACGACCTACATTTCACTGCCTCACGGCTTTGGTCCTGATAACGCTTCCTGTCATCTTTTGAACTACGTCCGAGATCATCTATCAGTACTCCTTCATCGAGGCTAGCGGGCTGCCAAGCTGACCAAACTGGCCCCGAAAGCAGCCGTTAGTGAAGAAAAACATCAAAATAGTAAACAAAGAAAAATCAACTCACTAAAACCAAGATGGCGGCCTACATATTGCGACCTCCACTACTTGTTCCTGACCCATGGCATCAAATCATTTTAAGCTCACCAAACGCCTTCGGGCACCGAGCCGACCGTGCGAGGGCTGAAAGGCCAGTCAAGGTCGTTAAACACTTCCATATACAGTACAGCCTGTGACTTCCTCTTAGTAATGTCCACCCTCTTGCATGGTCAACATCCAATGGTGAACATTTATTGGGGTATTCAATCTTGAGATGTTGGCCAATAATTGGGGGTCATAAATAATAGGTAGATTTTTTATCTAATTTATGTTACCTGTTAAAATCAACCAGGGTTGAAGTTTTCAGCTGGTATGTTTCATTAAAATTTACCTGTACAGGTAACTTGGTTTCTTTTAAAATAGACATTTCACCTTTTTTGGAAAATGTAGAATAAAATATTGTTTTAGTCTGTTAATTTATTATTATTTTTTGTCTTTAATTTTATTAAATTTTGTATTTTTTTAAGGTTTTATTTTTTTATTTTTGTATGTTTTGTATGTTTTGTTTCTTATTCTTTTAATTTCTTCTCAGTAAGAATCTTGAGTAGAAATGGCAAAAAGTTAAAGATAGAGTTATTGACTAGCATTTGAAATAAACAGACTTTTAATAATTGTTTTTTTAGTAAAAAGGTTTATATAAATGTACATGATGTACATTGTATTCAATTATTTGTTAACATTATTAAATGAGTTATTACTATTCTGCTATTAATAATAACTAATAATCATGCAAGTAATATTTTAAATTAAAAAAATGAAAGTAATTAAACAATTTTGTTTCTTAACAAAATAAGCTGATCAATGTCAATCCTTTTACAATAAATTTTGATATCATCTAATATTATTCAGGAAAACTACAAGTACCATTATATGGTTTAGGAAAAAACTAATTTTGTTTATCTTAATTTTCTTCAAATCTCAAAACAAGAGTTGTGCACAAACAATCACTGAAAAGACTTATTTTCCAAATGCCCACCTAGTTATCATCAAATTTTGATAAATGTTCATTAAAAAATGCTAATCATAATGAATTTTTTTTCAAAATTTGCCTCCAGAAAAATAGTGCACTTCTAAAGATGGTGACACTTTAATGGTCTATTAATTAAATCATTTTTTTCAGTGTATTATATTGTCAATAGTGCTGGACTGGCATGATACATAATCTTGGTATACATTTACAAAGAATATTTCAAACAACCTAGACCTTTTAGATAAAGTTAATAATTGCAGGGACTTGAATGAATTAAGACTTTTAAAGTCCTTAATAAAAAAATGAATTTAAAGAAAAAAATAAAAATAAAAACTTTTGATAAAAACTGTAAACTTGATTGTGTCAATAGGTATAGAATTTTTCGTCATAATTTAGAAATAAAAAATAGTGGACAATATAAAATTCCTAGAAAGGATAGAATATGTAAACTGTGCCTCTTTTTACAAGGTCAATGAAGAACACCTATTCATTGATTGTAAAATTAACAAAACAACTTTGAAATAATCCATTTGAAAATTATTTACCTTCTCATTATAATGTCTCTAACCCAAGAACAAAAATAAAAAAGAAATGCTTAACCTCTAAAACATGGATCATGTTTAAAATATCAAATGACAATAAAAATATTATCAAATTTTGTTGTAATGAATATTTCTAAAACTTATTAATATTTTATTCAATAAAGAAATAATGAATTGCCTAAATTTTATTTAGTGTATGAGTCCTAAAGACAATCTTTATCATTTGTTAAATAATATTGAATGCAGATCAGTCTATCTACAATAATAAACCATTTTGATTTTAGAAAATTAATTTTTGAGAAATACCTTGTCGATAGAAAAAGGCAGACATTGTAAATGTTTGCAGTATATTTGAAAATTATATTCATTTATTTTTCACTACCAAAAAATAACTTAAATTGATCAAAAATTATTTAAAAGGTATAATATCAAAACTAATAGTCAGAGGACAATTATGTTTTAATTAAGCTGTTTGTTCAACTAGTTTTATTATTTCAATTTATTTTTGAATTTCTTGTCATAATCACAGTTATTAAATTTGACAAACACACACATGTATATTTTACCTGAGACACCTGACCTGTAAGTTATATAATTTTTACACTTCAATGCATTCAAGATTTCCCTTTATCCTTGACTAGTTTTTGAGTAATACCTTGTGTATTAAAAAAGCAACAGGGGGTATGATGATGAACATATAGGGCCACCATGGTGAACATATTTTTTATGGCCACCATTAATAAGATAAAGTCACATGTAGTACTGTAAGACTCATCTGTGACGCTCTCAGATCAAAATAGTTATGAAGCCAATCAAGAACAAAGTTGAAGTAGCATTGCGAAAGTTGTGCAAAATACTGCTAAGATAATCTATTACTGGGATAACAAAATTCTTAGTTTTTTTTAAATATTCAAAGTTTTGTAACAGGAAATTTATAAAAATTACCATACAATCTTGATATTCATGTCAACACCGAAATGCTGTCTACTTGGCTGGTGATACCCTCGAGGACGAAACGTCCACCAGCAGTGGCATCGACTTGGGTTTGATGAGGGAAGAACTGTAATACTTTTTCTGTCTATGAAGAAATAACGTAAAAAATTTGGTGCAAACTGTTTAACCCGCATAGCAAGTTATTTTAAAGTGTGCACCACATTTGTTTTATTTTACTTCTAATAGACGGACAAAATATAACAGTCATCCCTTATAATCTAATTCTAAGCTGGAGTAAATCATGAAAAAAAAACGTTGATGACACCACGTTCACATGATGAAATAACGTCCATAAACTGATAGACAAAACACTGTCAGCCAATTAGAAGACGAGTAACATCCAAAATTTAATTATTCGTTCATAAACTAAAGTCTAAGTATGACTTTTTTAAAGAATATAAGTCATGAATTTTATAAGAACATTTGTCTTGTTACATATTGAAAACAGCACGTTTAATAATTTCTTGCGTCCGAAGCGCTTTTCTAGATTTACATTAAATACTGCATAAAACATATGCGCAGCATTTTAAGGTTTAAGGTTTGTGTCAGGAACGCTCAAAGCCAATCATTTCAAATCCAAAAATGTATACATACCTGCGATGCAATTATAGCTATTGTTTCTGGGTGATTCAGGCGAAGACCACGTGCAAGTCGTCTCTGTGCTACACATCCTGCTTGGTGGACCAATAAACTCTCCAACTCTCGCGGTGCTAACTTCATATTTCTGTAAATAATTTAACATTATCTCAACTAAAAAAAAATTACCTAATTATTTTGTCCTTTTTTTTTTTTTTTTTTTTTAAATAAATCACTCATTTAAACTAAAACAATAGTTCGACGATGATTCATGAAACCTGGAAGAAGTTATCAGAAGTGCTGTTTAGGATTTCTGTTTTTTTTCGTTAATATCCGACCAACACTTGGATCTAGTTCAGCTAGGTTTTCTGTATAAGGGATCATAGTTTGACAATGCTTTCCTAATCATTTTACTTTTTATAATTCCACGTTCTACTGTTGTATGTTATAGTTGTCTTTGTGTGACTTGTTGATCTTTTGAGTTAGACAAATTGCAACTGAGTTTTACAGTTCGTTTTTATGATATGCTGTTACAAAACTTTCCCAGTTTAGGAAATGGTTGAGAACCCATGAAACATGCTTAACCTTGCTGCATTCTATATGTGTCTATTCCAAGTCAGGAGTCTACCTACAGTGGCAGTAGTTGGTTCATGTCTGTCATACTTGTTTTTCGCGTAAATTGTTTGTTATAAGTTAGGACGTTGGTTTTCTTGTTTTGCAGCTAACAGTCTCACTTGCATTGTATGACACATTCTTGTGACTCTATTTTGTCTCTTTGTAAGGTTTGTGACTCTTTTTTGTGCAGTGTTTTAAGGTTTTGAAATACACCAAATCATTATATATAGTATCAAAGGTACCAGGATTGTAATTTAATACGCCAGACGCGTGTTTCGTCTACATAAGACTCATCAATGACGCTCATATCAAAATAGTGAAAAACCAAACAAATACAAATTAAGAGCGCATTGGTTGTGCCAAATATACCGGGCTGAAGTACGTCCATTATTCATAGTTCATTATTCATTATTCAATAATGAATAATGAAATAATTCATTATTCACTATTCAATATTGAAAAATGAATAATGAATAATGAAATGGTTTATGTTTCATTATTCAAATTGAACCGGTGAATAGTGAAAAAAAAAAAATTTGACCGTGACACTATATAGCTACATTTTGATTTGCAATGACCATAAGAGGGTTTACGGACGACCTAAATGCAACAGTATGCATAAAAATGAGGAAATATAAAAAGATATATAAATATATAAAGATGTGGTATTATTGTCAATGAGACAAACATCCACAAAAGACCAAAATGACACAGACATCAACAACTATAGCTCACCGTACAGCCTACAACAATGAGCAAAGCCCATACCGCATAGTCAGCTATAAAAGGCCCCAATAAGACAATGTAAACAACTAACGGCCTTATCTATTTTACAAAATGAACGAAAAACTAATATGTAACACATAGACAAATGACAACCACTAAATTACAGACTCCTGAATTGGGACAGACACATACATAAATAATTCAGCGGGGTTAAACATGTTAGCCAATTTTGAATAATGAAATGAATATTTTGAATAATGAAACGGACTACTGCGACCCTTTAACCCTAATTATAGATAAACCTTATACCTCATTCGAAAGCTTATAACAAGAGGAACAAAATGTATATAGTCAACATGTTCCGCAACGCATATTAGAGGACTTAAATGTCGAAACACGCGTGAAAATTAAGAAATAGCCAATTTTGAATAATGAAATGGATATTTTGAATAATGGAATGGACTGCTGCGACCCTTCAACCCCAAATTATAGATAAAACTTATACCTCATTCGAAAGCTTATAACGAGAGGAACAAAATGTATATAGTCAACATGTTCCGCAACGCATATTACAGGACTTAAATGTCGAAATATGCGTGAAGTTAAGAAATAGCCAATTTTGAATAATGAAATGGATATTTTGAATAATGGAATGGACTGCCGCGACCTTTTAGCCCCTAATTATAGATAAACCTTATACCTCATTCGAAAGCTTATAACGAGAGGAATATAATGTATATAGTCAACATGTTCCGCAACGCATATTACAGGACTTAAATGTCGAAATACGCGTGAAAATTAAGAAATAGCCAATTTTGGATAATGAAATGGATATTTTGAATAATGGAATGGACTGCTGCGACGCTTAAGCCCCTAATTATAGTTAAAATTTATACCTCATTCAAAAGCTTATAACGAGAGGAACAAAATGTATATAGTCAACATGTTCCGCAACGCATATTACAGGACTTAATGTCGAAATACGCGTGAAAGTTAAGAAATATCCAATTTTGAATAATGAAATGGATATTTTGAATAATGGAATGGACTGCTGCGACGCTTAAGCCCCTAATTATAGATAAAATCTATACCTTATTCGAAAGCTTATAACGAGAGGAACAAAATGAATATAGTCAACATCTTCCACCACGCATATTAGAGGACTTAAATGTCGAAATACGCGTGAAAATAAGGAAATCGCCAATTTTGAATAATGAAATGGATATTTTGAATAATGGAATGGACTGCTGCGACCCTTTAACCCCTAATTATAGATAAACCTTATACCTCAGTCGAAAGCTTATAACGAGAGGAACAAAATTTATATAGTCAACATGTTCCGCAACGCATATTAGAGGACTTAAATGTCGAAATACGCGTGAAAGTTAAGAAATAGCCAATTTTGAATAATGAAATGGATATTTTGAATAATGGAATGGACTGCTGCGACCCTTTAGCACCTTATTATAGATAAACTTTATACCTAATTCGAAAGCTTATAACAAGAGGAACAAAATGTATATAGTCAACATGTTCCGCCACGCATATTAGAGAACTTAAATGTCGAAATACGCGTGAAAATAAGGAAATCGCCAATTTTGAATAATGAAATGGATATTTTGAATAATGGAATGGACTGCTGCGACCCTTAAGCCCCTAATTATAGATAAAATGTATACCAAATTCAAAAGCTTATAACGAGAGGAACAAAATGTATATAGTCAACATATTCCGCAACGCATATTAGAGGACTTAAATGTCGAAATACGCGTGAAAGTTAAGAAATAGCCAATTTTGAATAATGAAATGGATATTTTGAATAATGGAATGGACTGCTGCGACCCTTCAACCCCAAATTATAGATTAAACTTATACCTCATTCGAAAGCTTATAACGAGAGGAACAAAATGTATATAGTCAACATGTTCCGCAACGCATATTACAGGACTTAAATGTCGAAATACGCGTGAAAGTTAAGAAATAGCCAATTTTGAAATGGATATTTTGAATAATGAAATGGACTGCTGCGACCCTTTAGCCCCTAATTATAGATAAACTTTATACCTCATTCGAAAGCTTATAACAAGAGGAACAAAATGAATATAGTCAACATGTTCCGCAACGCATATTAGAGGACTTAAATGTCGAAATACGCGTGAAAGTTAAGAAATAGCCAATTTTGAATAATGAAATGGATATTTTGAATAATGGAATGGACTGCTGCGACCCTTTAGCCCCTTATTATAGATAAACTTTATACCTAATTCGAAAGCTTATAACAAGAGGAACAAAATGTATATAGTCAACATGTTCCGCCACGCATATTAGAGAACTTAAATGTCGAAATACGCGTGAAAATAAGGAAATCGCCAATTTTGAATAATGAAATGGATATTTTGAATAATGGAATGGACTGCTGCGACCCTTAAGCCCCTAATTATAGATAAAATTTATACCTAATTCAAAAGCTTATAACGAGAGGAACAAAATGTTTATAGTCAACATATTCCGCAACGCATATTAAAGGACTTAAATGTCGAAATACGCGTGAAAGTTAAGAAATAGCCAATTTTGAATAATGAAATGGATATTTTGAATAATGGAATGGACTGCTGCGACCCTTCAACCCCAAATTATAGATTAAACTTATACCTCATTCGAAAGCTTATAATGAGAGGAACAAAATGAATATAGTCAACATGTTCCGCAACGCATATTAGAGGACTTAAATGTCGAAATACGCGTGAAAGTTAAGAAATAGCCAATTTTGAATAATGAAATGGATATTTTGAATAATGGAATGGACTGCTGCGACCCTTCAACCCCAAATTATAGATTAAACTTATACCTCATTTGAAAGCTTATAATGAGAGGAACAAAATGTATATAGTCAACATATTCCGCAACGCATATTACAGGACTTAAATGTCGAAATACGCGTGAACGTTAAGAAATAGCCAATTTTGAATAATGAAATGGATATTTTGAATAATGGAATGAACTGCTGCGACCCTTCAACCCCAAATTATAGATTAAACTTATACCTCATTCGAAAGCTTATAACGAGAGGAACAAAATGTATATAGTCAACATGTTCCGCAACGCATATTACAGGACTTAAATGTCGAAATACGCGTGAAAGTCAAAATTGGCCAATTTTGAATATTGAAATGGATATTTTGAATAATGGAATGGACTGCCGCGACCTTTTAGCCCCTAATTATAGATAAACCTTATACCTCATTCGAAAGCTTATAACGAGAGGAACATAATGTATATAGTCAACATGTTCCGCAACGCATATTAGAGGACTTAAATGTCGAAATACGCGTGAAAGTTAAGAAATAGCCAATTTTGAATAATGAAATGGATATTTTGAATAATGGAATGGACTGCTGCGACCCTTAAGCCCCTAATTATAGATAAAATTTATACCTAATTCAAAAGCTTATAACGAGAGGAACAAACTTTATATAGTCAACATGTTCCGCAACGCATATTAGAGGACTTAAATGTCGAAATACGCGTGAAAGTTAAGAAATAGCCAATTTTGAATAATGAAATGGATATTTTGAATAATGGAATGGACTGCTGCGACCCTTCAACCCCAAATTATAGATTAAACTTATACCTCATTCGAAAGCTTATAACGAGAGGAACAAAATTTATATAGTCAACATGTTCCGCAACGCATATTAGAGGACTTAAATGTCGAAATACGCGTGAAAGTTAAGAAATAGCCAATTTTGAATAATGAAATGGATATTTTGAATAATAGAATGGACTGCTGCGACCCTTAAGCCCCTAATTATAGATAAAATTTATACCTAATTCAAAAGCTTATAACGAGAGGAACAAAATGTATATAGTCAACATATTCCGCAACGCATATTAGAGGACTTAAATGTCGAAATACGCGTGAAAGTTAAGAAATAGCCAATTTTGAATAATGAAATGGATATTTTGAATAATGGAATGGACTGCTGCGACCCTTCAACCCCAAATTATAGATTAAACTTATACCTCATTCGAAAGCTTATAACGAGAGGAACAAAATGTATATAGTCAACATGTTCCGCAACGTATATTACAGGACTTAAATGTCGAAATACGCGTGAAAGTTAAGAAATAGCCAATTTTGAATAATGAAATGGATATTTTAAATAATGGAATGGACTGCTGCGACCCTTCAACCCCAAATTATAGATTAAACTTATACCTAATTCGAAAGCTTATAACGAGAGGAACAAAATGTATATAGTCAACATGTTCCGAAACGCATATTACAGGACTTAAATGTCGAAATACGCGTGAAAGTTAAGAAATAGCCAATTTTGAATAATGAAATGGATATTTTGAATAATGGAATGGACTGCTGCGACGCTTAAGCCCCTAATTATAGATTAAACTTATACCTCATTCGAAAGCTTATAACGAGAGGAACAAAATTTATATAGTCAACATGTTCCGCAACGCATATTAGAGGACTTAAATGTCGAAATACGCGTGAAAGTTAAAATTGGCCAATTTTGAATAATGAAATGGATATTTTGAATAATGGAATGGACTGCCGCGACCTTTTAGCCCCTAATTATAGATAAACCTTATACCTCATTCGAAAGCTTATAACGAGAGGAACATAGTGTATATAGTCAACATGTTCCGCAACGCATATTACAGGACTTAAATGTCGAAATACGCGTGAAAGTTAAGAAATAGCCAATTTTGAATAATGAAATGGATATTTTGAATAATGGAATGGACTGCTGCAACCCTTTAGCCCCTAATTATAGATAAACTTTATACCTAATTCGAAAGCTTATAACGAGAGGAACAAAATGTATATAGTCAACATGTTCAGCAACGCATAATACAGGACTTAAATGTCGAAATACGCGTGAAAGATAATAGCCAATTTTGGATAATGAAATGGATATTTTGAATAATGGAATGGACTGCTGCGACCCTTAAGCCCCTAATTATAGATAAAATTTATACCTAATTCGAAAGCTTATAACGAGAGGAACAAAATGTATATAGTCAACATGTTCCGCAACGCATATTAGAGGACTTAAATGTCGAAATACGCGTGAAAGTTAAGAAATAGCCAATTTTGAATAATGAAATGGATATTTTGAATAATGGAATGGACTGCTGCGACCCTTAAGCCCCTAATTATAGATAAGATTTATACCTAATTCAAAAGCTTATAACGAGAGGAACAAAATGTATATAGTCAACATATTCCGCAACGCATATTAGAGGACTTAAATGTCGAAATACGCGTGAAAGTTAAGAAATAGCCAATTTTGAATAATGAAATGATTTTGAATAATGGAATGGACTGCTGCGACCCTTCAACCCCAAATTATAGATAAAACTTATACCTCATTCGAAAGCTTATAACGAGAGGAACAAAATGTATATAGTCAACATGTTCAGCAACGCATAATACAGGACTTAAATGTCCATATACGCGTGAAAGTTAAGAAATAGCCAATTTTGGATAATGAAATGGATATTTTGAATAATGGAATGGACTGCTGCGACGCTTAAGCCCCTAATTATAGATAAAATTTATACCTAATTCAAAAGCTTATAACGAGAGGAACAAAATGAATATAGTCAACATGTTCTGCCACGCATATTAGAGGACTTAAATGTCGAAATACGCGTGAAAATAAGGAAATCGCCAATTTTGAATAATGAAATGGATATTTTGAATAATGGAATGGACTGCTGCAACCCTTTAGCCCCTAATTATAGATAAACTTTATACCTTGTTCGAAAGCTTATAACGAGAGGAACAAAATGTATATAGTCAACATGTTCCGCAACGCATATTAAAGGACTTAAATGTCGAAATACGCATGAAAGTTAAGAAATAGCCAATTTTGAATAATGAAATGGATATTTTGAATAATGGAATGGACTGCTGCGACCCTTAAGCCCCTAATTATAGATAAGATTTATACCTAATTCAAAAGCTTATAACGAGAGGAACAAAATGTATATAGTCAACATATTCCGCCACGCATATTAGAGGACTTAAATGTCGAAATACGCGTGAAAATAAGATAATCGCCAATTTTGAATAATGAAATGGATATTTTGAATAATGGAATGGACTGCTGCGACCCTTAAGCCCCTAATTATAGATAAAATTTATACCTAATTCAAAAGCTTATAACGAGAGGAACAAAATGTATATAGTCAACATATTCCGCAACGCATATTAGAGGACTTAAATGTCGAAATACGCGTGAAAGTTAAGAAATAGCCAATTTTGAATAATGAAATGGATATTTTGAATAATGGAATGGACTGCTGCGACCCTTCAACCCCAAATTATAGATTAAACTTATACCTCATTCGAAAGCTTATAACGAGAGGAACAAAATGTATATAGTCAACATGTTCCGCAACGCATATTACAGGACTTAAATGTCGAAATACGCGTGAAAGTTAAGAAATAGCCAATTTTGAATAATGAAATGGATATTTTGAATAATGGAATGGACTGCTGCGACCCTTCAACCCCAAATTATAGATTAAACTTATACCTCATTCGAAAGCTTATAACGAGAGGAACAAAATGTTTATAGTCAACATATTCCGCAACGCATATTAGAGGACTTAAATGTCGAAATACGCGTGAAAGTTAAGAAATAGCCAATTTTGAATAATGAAATGGATATTTTGAATAATGGAATGGACTGCTGCGACCCTTCAACCCCAAATTATAGATTAAACTTATACCTCATTCGAAAGCTTATAATGAGAGGAACAAAATGAATATAGTCAACATGTTCCGCAACGCATATTAGAGGACTTAAATGTCGAAATACGCGTGAAAGTTAAGAAATAGCCAATTTTGAATAATGAAATGGATATTTTGAATAATGGAATGGATGGTGCGACCCTTAAGCCCCGCATTATAGATAAAATTTATACCTTATTCGAAAGCTTATAACGAGAGGAACAAAATGTATATAGTCAACATATTCCGCAACGCATATTACAGGACTTAAATGTCGAAATACGCGTGAAAGTTAAGAAATAGCCAATTTTGAATAATGAAATGGATATTTTGAATAATGGACTGGACTGCCGCGACCTTTTAGCCCCTAATTATAGATAAACCTTATACCCAATTCGAAAGCTTATAACGAGAGGAACATAATGAATATAGTCAACATGTTCTGCAACGCATATTACAGGACTTAAATGTCGAAATACGCGTGAAAGTTAAGAAATAGCCAATTTTGAATAATGAAATGGATATTTTGAATAATGGAATGGACTGCTGCGACCCTTAAGCCCCTAATTATAGATAAAATTTATACCTAATTCAAAAGCTTATAACGAGAGGAACAAAATGTATATAGTCAACATATTCCGCAACGCATATTACAGGACTTAAATGTCGAAATACGCGTGAAAGTTAAGAAATAGCCAATTTTGAATAATGAAATGGATATTTTGAATAATGGAATGCACTGCTGCGACCTTTTAGCCCCTAATTATAGATAAACCTTATACCCAATTCGAAAGCTTATAACGAGAGGAACATAATGAATATAGTCAACATGTTCTGCAACGCATATTACAGGACTTAAATGTCGAAATACGCGTGAAAGTTAAGAAATAGCCAATTTTGAATAATGAAATGGATATTTTGAATAATGGAATGGACTGCTGCGACCCTTAAGCCCCTAATTATAGATAAAATTTATACCTAATTCAAAAGCTTATAACGAGAGGAACAAAATGTATATAGTCAACATATTCCGCAACGCATATTACAGGACTTAAATGTCGAAATACGCGTGAAAGTTAAGAATTAGCCAATTTTGAATAATGAAATGGATATTTTGAATAATGGAATGCACTGCTGCGACCTTTTAGCCCCTAATTATAGATAAACCTTATACCCAATTCGAAAGCTTATAACGAGAGGAACAAAATGTTTATAGTCAACATGTTCCGCAACGCATATTACAGGACTTAAATGTCGAAATACGCGTGAAAGTTAAGAAATAGCCAATTTTGAATAATGAAATGGATATTTTGAATAATGGAATGCACTGCTGCGACCTTTTAGCCCCTAATTATAGATAAACCTTATACCCAATTCGACAGCTTATAACGACAGGAACAAAATGTATATAGTCAACATATTCCGCAACGCATATTACAGGACTTAAATGTCGAAATACGCATGAAAATTAAGAAATAGTAAATTTTGAATAATGAAATGGATATTTTGAATAATGGAATGGACTGCTGCGACCTTTTAGCCCCTAATTATAGATAAACTTTATACCTCATTCGAAAGCTTATAAAAAGAAGAACAAAATGTATATAGTCAACATGTTCCGCAACGCATATTAGAGGACTTAACCGTTGAAATACGCGTGAAAGTTAAGAAATAGCCAATTTTGAATAATGAAATGGATATTTTGAATAATGGAATGGACAGCTGCGACCCTTAAGCCTCTAATTATAGATAAACATTATACCTCATTCTAAAGCTTATTACGAGAGGAACAAAATGCATATAGTCAACAAGTTCTGCAACGCATATAAGACAAGTAACGAACGACCTAAATATCGAAATACGCTTGAACAATAAGAAATAGCTTATGTTGAATAATAGGATGGACTTCTGCAACCGTACAGTCCCTAATAAAGGCAAAATTGATACATCAAATAAAAGCTTATTTATAGAGAAATAGACTGAGTATAAACGATATGTTCTGCAATGACCATTAGAGGGGTTATTGGGGACGTAAATGCCAAAGTACGCGTGAAAAATAAGAAACAGTCTATTTTGAATAATGAAATGGATATTTTTAATAATGGAATGTACTGCTGGGACCCTTCAGCCCTTAATTACAGACCTACCTTTTACCTCATTCGGAAGCTTATAAAAAGAGGAACAAATGGTATATAGTCAATTTATTCTGCGCAGTAACAAGGTACTAAAAATCGAAATACGCTTGAATATTTTGAGGGGAATTTCTGCTTGGACTGCACCTAAAAATCCGAAAATCTTGCACGCTCGTTGACGAGGTTAAGAGGGCAAAACGTTGTTGGTTGGGCTTGAAGGGGAAAAGTGGGTGTTGGGGTTGTGGGAAAATGTAATTTTGTGGAAAAAAGAAAATACACCAAAACAAATCCACAGATAGGATAAACACAATGGATTGTAAGATTACAAATATGTCTGAGAGTTAATGGCGCAAAGGGTAGAAATTTTGGAAAATACTGATGAGGAAACCCTCAAATGGCGAGAAGTAGGTCAGGAATCACCCTGGACTGTCAAAGACATATAAAATATTGACATGAAGTGTTGGTTCGCAAAAGTTATAACCTTGTGCTGGAAAGAGAAAAATATCCGCACCTAGGGATGTGAAAGACTTTACAAGCAGCTGAACACCGTCTGGACAAAGAGAGACACCGATGGAGCTGTGCAAATCGTGAGCTATGAGATGAAAAACTAGAGGCTCTCAAGAGCTTGTATCGCTCACCTGATTCTACTTGGGTTTTTGAAATCATATACACAAATATAAAATTTGGCTAAAACTAACAACACAACCTCATAAGGAAAGGAACATTCAGGCTATATTTGATTCATTCAATTCGGTGGTTCTCTAGAAGAAGACTTGTGTATGCATTTCACATAGGGTCCTATGTTAAACCATCAGTTAAACTAATTTCCCTACTGGCGGCCATCTTGGATGATGGATCGGCTACAAAGTAATAACACTTGGTCAGCATCTCATAAGGAAAATTTGTGCCATGTTTGGTTTCAGTCCATTCAGTGGTTCTCTAAAATAATTCAGTTGTATGCATTTCTCATAGGGTCCTATGTTTAACCAAGTCCCCCACTGGTGGCCATCTTGGATGATGGATCGGCTACAGAGTAACAACACTTGGTCAGCACCTCATAAAGAACATTCATGCCTTGTTTGGTTTCATTCCATTCAGTAGTTCTCTAAAAGAAGTCATTTTCTTTAAAATAAGTCATTTGTATGCATTTCCCATAGGGTCCTACGTTAAACTAAGTCCCCCGCTGGCGGCCATCTTATATATTGGATCGGCTACAAAGTAACAACACTTGGTCAGCACCTCATAAGGAGTGCCTTGTTTGTTTCAGTCCATTCAGTGATTCACTAAAAGAAGTCATTTGTATGCATTTCCCGTAGGGTCCTATGTTAAACCAAGTCCCCCACTGGTGGCCATTTTGGATAATGGATCGGCTACAAAGTAACAACACTAATTGTCTTGGTCATCACCTCATAAGGAACATTCATGCCATGTTAGGTTTCATTCCATTCAGTGGTTCTCTAAAAGAAGTAATGTGTATGCATTTCACATAGGGTCTTATGTTAAACTAAGTCCCTCGCTGACGGCCATCTTGGATGATGGATCAGTTACAAAGTAACAACACTTGGTCAGCACCTCATAAGGAACATTCATGCCATGTTTGATTTTATTCCATTCAGTCGTTCTCTAAAAGAAGTCATTTGTATGCATTTCCCATAGGGTCCTATGTTAAACTAATTCCCCCGCTGGCGGCCATCTTGAATGATGAATCGGCTACAAAGTGACAACACTTGGTCAAAACCTCACAAGGAACATTCATGCCATGTTTTGTTTTATTCCATTTAGTGGTTCTCCAGAAGAAGTTCAAAATGTTAAATGTTAACGACGACGACGGACGACGGACGACGGACGCGAAATGGTGAGAAAAGCTCACTCAGGTGAGCTAACAACAGGCGCACAGGGTATGACTACCACGACTTTTATATTTTTAATAAAAATGGTATGATTGGAAGTGTGAAAATATGTTGTTTAGGCCTGAAAATGGGGTTCAAACCATTGAATTGGGTAGGAAAAACCTAAAAGAAGCATTTTGACAGATCCTCGCTGAAACTTGACATGGGTTGCTGCATCTGATCTTTAAGGTCGTAGTAGTTTTTGAGTCAAACTCTTCATCATCGATCTGGTCATCATCAGCTAAAGCCGATCTGACACATTGTTCAACCAAGGACTTTTTGGACTGGGCCAATCGCAAAGTATCGTGGTGTTTCTTTTTCTTTTTGGTTACATGCCTAGAAAATAATGTGAGATCCATTACGGTGATAGCATTCAAGCAAGATAGAAATCCCAGAGGAAGGGTGGCTTTAACACCTGTGCCGGTCAAAGCTGAACCCAGGTTACTGCTGGTTATCACCAAACTACCCACAGAACAAGCACACAGTGTTACAGATACAGCTTTGTCCAGACGTACATAAGCGTTAAATGTAGTTTGATACCTTCCATTTTTGTATCGAGTTGATTCTACACACATTCGACTATAGTCGCCGGTACCCAGAATCTAAATCGTTCATCTATTTTATAGGAGCATACCGAGGAGGGGAATGTTTTTAAAGAGGCTGTTAGCATCCAAATATAAGATCAGACCAGCTCCGTCGTGGAATTGCTGACCACGCTTCAAGTAAAGTCCAGTCCCATAGGTAATCCGGGCGTTTGCGGATTTGAGGTAGAGACCGTTGACACTTGGTTTCACTGCGCAAACGCATCCACCACGCTACAGGTACAATCCAGACCTTAAGGCCTTCTTGACGGCTTCACCACCCAAACCGCTCAAGGCTCCAACACCCAAGGCTGGTAGAATGGTCTTTTGCTATCATGGGGAGTGCCCTTATTCCCAGCCCTGCCAGCATGGGTATATATCCACCTACTTGTTGCGTTTACCTTCATTTGGGTGATACTCAGCTTCCGATTCATTCCACCAGTACCTTTTGGGGAGAGGCTTGGTAATCCTTTGAACCTTTAGAGAGGTGAGCCAGCTTTGCATGGGACAAATGCAGACTTGACAGTCCGTTGTAGAAGAAAAGAGGGACGAAAGATACCAAAGGGACAGTCAAACTCATAAATCTAGAACAAACTGACAACGCCATGGCTAAACATTTTTAGTAAAAATGAAAAAGACAAACAGAAAAACAATAGTACACATGACACAACATAGAAAACTAAAGAATAAACAACACGAACCCCACCAAAAACTAGGGGTGATCTCAGGTGCTCCGGAAGGGTAAGCAGATCCTGCTCCACATGCGGCACCCGTCGTGTTGCTTATGTGATAACAAATCCGGTAAATAGTCTAATTCGGTAGGTCAAATTCATGAAAGGGAAGGGGATTGTAGTTATGACGTCAGGAACATATCCGATATCATTTGTGAAACGGTTATTCCATAACGGTCAACCAACTCGTGATGGCGTCCGTAAAATTTTCGAAGGGATGATTTCAACTTCACCATTTGGAACTCTTGGTTCAATAGCTTCCTTGTGAGCAGTAACCCTCTATCAAGAAAATCATGATAGGAAATGCAAGGACGGGAATATCGTATCAATTGGGAGATATATACCCCGTATGCAAGTGCTGCTGGAATGTTGCTACTTAGAAATGGAAACTTCACAATTGGAAAGCTGAAATCATCTCTTTTGTCGTAAAGTTTTGTCTTCAACCGACCCTCATTGACAATTTCCAGATGTAAGTCAAGATATGAAGCCGACTCAACTGTATCTGTAGTATCCTTTATCTCCAATTCGATAGGATAGATGCGTTCCACATAGTCACCAAATTTTGAATTGTTTAGTGAAAGAACGTCATCTATATAGAGAAAAGTAGAGTTAAAGGATATTGCTAACTTCTTATCTTTCTTCCTAAGAAGTTCCTGCATGAAGTCAGCCTCATAATAATAAAGAAACAAATCAGCAAGTAGAGGGGCACAGTTTGTTCCCATTGGGATGCCGACAGTCTGTTGAAAAACACGTCCTCCGAACGTAACAAATATGTTGTCAATCAAAAAATCAAGCATCTTGATAATATCGGTTTCGGAGAATTTTTTGTTTGAATCAGAGTGATTCTTTACAAAGTAGGATTTATCCCTCCCTAAGACAAGATACTTGTATCTACGTTGGCCATTCTTTTTTTATGAAGCAAAGTAATACCAACTCTTTTCATTTGTCTTTTAGTTTGGCATGTGGAATACTTGTGTAAAGAGTAGAAAGGTCAAATGTTTTAATACTGTTACAAGATGAAAGAGGGTTAGATTGTATGTACTCTAAAAGATCTTTGGAATTTTAAAGTATCGACATCTGATTCACGCCACCTCTAGAATAGGCAGTTTCACAATAACTTTGAAGCCCGTATTTGACTGCTGATAAAATAGATGTTAATAATTTAGAAAGGGGTTTCGTGGAGCACATGGAAGACCCAGCAATATACCGTTGTTTGTAAGGACACTTATGTAGTTTAGGTATCCAATACAGTGATGGAAGATCTAGTTCTTCATCTTTGGTTGAAATACTAAAGGAACAAAGAACAGACCTATGATTATCCAGGATTTCCTCTTTGGAAAGTGTCGTGAGGGTATAAGTTGAGTTTCCAAGTGAATTGTCTATACCTAATTCGTTTATCAAGCATTTAATGTAATGACTTTTACAAACAAAAACGATATTATTTGGGGCTTTGTCTGCGGGGACAACAACATATTTATCATGGAGGTCGGATAGGTGTTTAGCAACATTTGGGTCTTTGAAGATTGACGTAGCATGGGCATTGATGGACCCATTCGGTTTCTTAATTCTGATTCGTGATAAGTCATTTATTCATACCTCTCGATCGATTTGCCTACCGTCTTAGTCGTTGAGATATGTTTGCATGCGATTGCTGGTTTGCAAGATCACTGGTAAGTATACTAGTTTTTTGGGTTTTCGAATGTTTCTTATACCAGGACCGTCTGCGGGGAAAAAAGCTGTAGATGGAAGACTGCTGTAATACCATTTACATAACTTATATGGTTGATATAGTATGGCGGCTTTGTGAAAAATTGGGCACATCCTGCTACAAACATGAAGTTTGGCACAGACCTTCCTAAACTATTTCTCTTTTATTTCAGATAGTGAGGCATTTGAAAAAAATGTCTCATTTCCGGTAAAATTCAAAATGGCGGACATCATTCTTTAATTAGACCAATACCGAAGGCTAGTATGTGAATAGACGTTATGAACATGCTACTATCATGAAATTTGGTACAAACCTTTGTTATGTACTCCTTTAGATATATGCTATCGATTAGACGTCTTCAAAAACCCTACTTCCCGTAAAAGCCGACATGGTGGACATTGTACTAAAATAAGCTTACTTTTAGGGAGGGTAATTGAAATGTATTTTAAACTATTGCTACTTTCAATATATTGAGCAGGAACCTTTCTTTGCTGCTTGTCATGGATACAATGTATAAGACATATTTCTTTAAAACCATACTTCCGGATATATCCAATATGGACATAGAAATATTGTATTTCATTTTAATATTTAACTTTTTTCCCAATGTAAAGAAAATGTTTTTTTATTTGGTCACTAAATTTTTGGCTTTCTCACTTCCAAATTCAAGCCAAAGTTCGTCTGCCCCTATTTCACTGAATAGCCAGACATCAATGACAGCAACATCAGTATCGACCTTTCGAGCCATGACTCAGTTGAAGTCTGTGTTTCACTGCATCAGTCACATGCATCTTGATTCAAGTGTCAGCCTCTTCGTGTGAACATGGTGCTAAGCTTGAAACATCATCATGTGGTGGATAACACAAAACATCATGAGTAAGTGTTGCTACAACTACCTTTTCCTCAAAATAGTTTGAGCAATCTGTTGCGAATGAAAACTTAAAAGTTCTTACTTATTGTCGTCATCTTTCAGAACACTTTGCCAATTTTGAGGATTTTGTTTGGACTCTGGGTTCGTCTGTGTATTCCCCTTTCCCTAAATGTAGCTCTTGCTTCTTATAAAAATGCTCCTGATATTATATCTTATCTACCTCGTGATGTATTTCAAGTTAATAACCATGCTCACATTAAGAGGCTGCGATTGAATCATGTTGCATGTGTCTAATGTGATGAAACACGAACTTGCACGAGTCATGATTCGAATAGTCGTTACTGATGATGCTGTCATTACTGTTTCGCTATTCTGTGACAAGGGTAGACGGACTATGGGTTGTGGTTTGGAGGGCAAAAAGTTTTTTTATAAATATACTAGTATATCAATTACCTTTCAAATGTACCTGGCAATGAGTGATTACAAACACTTATTGTGATCCATGTATTTACCGGTTGTGATATAGTTTTCTAATTGCTTGAAAAGGAAAAAAATGTGGGCTACATTGATGGCAATTTGAAGATGTGAATTTAAGGTAAAGAATGATGATTGATTAGTATAAATCATCGAGGTTTAACTGTAAGATCACACAAACATGGTTAACGATTCAAGAAACTAACTATTTACGCAATAGGGAAGACTAATTGAGGGTATTCCCTCAACTTGGTCTAGATTTTTCCAGCATGTAAAACGTGCAATATACTAAGGCAGGTGTTTAGAGGGGACGAGCTTGGAATTGGCTATTATGCTACCCAGTTCAGGCGCTAATGGATGGCGAAGGGACAAATATGATCACTTAGTAATAACTCTTTCTAATGCCTCATCATTTTGGCAGAAGCTTGTACATTGTGGATGTACTGGGGATTGCGGTTCAATGCAAAAGATTCTACATCCTAAGCATCAGAAACAAAAGCAATACAATCTACAGTTTAAGTGGACACATACTTCAACAAGTCAAGCATGACCCGTTCCTAGTCCTAAATATTTCGGAAGACCTCAAATGGACCACCCACAAATTAAACATTTCGCTCGTCAGTTCAACGATGGAATATGGAGCCATAGTATGGGACCCATACACGGTAACAAACACAAATAAGCTAGAAAGGATACAACGGCAAGCGGCAAGATTCATCACCATCTATTACAAGTCAAGAGAGGACGGTTGTGTCTCCAATATGATTGCCAAACTGGAACTACAAGACCTCTTTACAATTGCAAGACGAACAAGTTAGAAGTTGATGTTTATGTACAAAGTGGTTCATCAAATCTGCTCTTAATGCTCGTCAATATATCTGCGCGCTCTCTCAAACCGTTATATTAAATCCAGAATTGGTATCGACAATGTATTCATTTTTTATGGAAATATTCTTTATAAAGCACAAAGGTGTCAGTATTCACCTCAAAACAAACAAAACCCTTGAATAGACTTATTAAGAAGGGATATAGTTACGATACTGTTGTCAGGTCATTAAAGATTGCATATTTTGGCGTTAATATTGATTCACTTATAGGGTCTTTGCGTCGGAACTAAACACATTTATCAAAAAACAGTTGTTGGCATGACACGGGTTATGTTCTTCTAATTTATTTTATGATGGTATGATACTAAAACCCTAACGGGAAGGATTGTGCCTGATGTTCATACTATGAAATCATAATTTTTCAGTCAGTTTAATTGAAGTCTGGAGCTGGCATGTCAGTTAACTGCTAGTAGTCTGTTGTTATTTATGTATTATTGTCATTTTGTTCATTTTCTTTGGTTACATCTTCTGATATCAGACTCGAATTTCTCTTGAACTGATTTTAAATGTGCGTATTGTTATGCGTTCACTTTTCTACATTAGCTCGAGGTATAGGTGGAGGGTTGGGATCTCACAAACATATTTAACCCAGCCGCATTTTTGCGCTAGTCCCAAGGCAGGAGTCTCTGGCCTTTGTTAGGCTTGTATTATTTCAATTTTAGTTTCTTGTGTACAATTTGGAAATGAGTATGGCGTTAATGATCACTGAACTAGTACTAGTTTAGGGGCCAGCTGAAGGACGCCTCCATTGGAGACTTGTTGGTGACTTTCTGCTGTTGTTTTTTCGGTCGGTTTGTTGTCTCTTTGACACATTCTCCATTTCAATTCTCAATTTTATATACTGATACAAATACAGAGGATATCGTGGTCGTTGTTAATGTGAAAAATCGGGTCTCCCCTGCACTGCTTTGTTTTCATTTGGTGGTGACAATGAATGAATATGGTTTTTTTAGCCAAAAAGTAGTAACTTGATTTTTTTTAGTGTTATAGTAATTTAAGTTTCAATCAATCTATCTAAAACTTTAAATCAAAGATGTGGTTTGGGGACTCATTTCTTAAATCAACGCCATATGTGTTTTTTTACCGGAAGTTTTATTTAAAAATTTAGATCAGAATAATTTAGTGGAAAACTAGAAAACAAAGTTTAATGACAAGCAACAAAACCCACAACAAGAGCGTTTTCTTTTTATTTTGAAAAAAGTAGAATGTTGAAATAGAAAATAGATATTTCTATGTCCGCAATTTTGGATATTACCGGAAGTAATGTTTTTAAAGAGATATGTCTTATACATTGTATCCACGAGAGACACAAAAGAAAGGTTTGCTGCACAATGTAATGATAGTAGCAATACATTAAAACACATTTTATTTACCCTCCCTAAAAATAAGCTTATTCTAGTAGTATGTGCGCCATGTTGGACTATACCAGAAGTAGGGTTTTTGAAGATAATTCATCTCTATCATATAGCCAAAGGTAGTAGATAACAAAGATTGGTACCTAATATTATGTTAGTAGCATGATAATAATACCTTTTCACATATTAGCCTTCGATAAAGGGCGGATTTAAGTATGATAACCCTAATTTTTGATTTTACCGGAAGTGAGACATTTTTTGCAGATGTCTCTGTTTCTGAAATGAAAGAGTAATAGTTGAGGAAGGTCTATGCCAAATGTCATGCTTGTAGCAGGGTGTGTACAAATCGTCTCAAATATATGTGTAGCCGCCGCACTAATATCACTATTCCCAAGAATGCTGTTGATTCTGATGATATTTACAATGAGCTCCCCGTCTTGTATAGCCGTTTGTGATCAAACCCGAACGTGTAAATCTGCCCTTTGAATCCCAAGATGTGTTGATGCTATTGACAACGTTGATAGAGTCTGGCGAGAGTCCTCGTTGCTCTTAGGGTGAAACTCGCATTGAAGTCTAGCGCCGGGTAGCGTTCTGCGATGAGAGTGACGTAGATAGTTCGCAACTGGCAGTGGTCGAACACGATTGCATTTTGAGTCTGATCGTACTACGATGATGTATCTCGGTTTTTCCCGACCGCTCTTGGCAGACAAACACCAGTGGAACTGTAAGTTTGGGGTAACACTTGTAGAATCACACTGTCGTATTCGGAAACCACAATCGATCTTACTCTTTCTCTGGATGGTCTTGTACAACCGCAGTTTTGTTTTCATCGGAAGGAAGGAAGGACATGAGAACAAACCAAGAGATCTGACTCAGGTTGATTTTCGCCACGTCCACAGGTTGATTTTCGCCACGTCGTTGACGGCAGTAGCAGGATAGCATTGTCGTCCGAGTCACGTACGAGTGACAATTCGTGCTTGATCCATGCACAATCTTGTTGTAATCGTCTGCAAAGCCGAAAATGTGTCTCGGATGTATGGTGAATGAAAACGATCCTTTGTTTGCGGGCTAGTTGATAATATACCTATGTCCTGCCGCAAACCCTATGTTTTCGGCCTCGGCTTCGGTAGATGGTTCTTTGTACCACAGCTAGTTGAATCCTTGGAATTTGGAGAAATTGTTGGGATAAATCAACATTCCCAGCATGATGATGGCAACGACTGGGATGTTCGATCAGCTAGCTTGAGAGCTTGCATTTATTGTATCTGATGGTCTTAAAGAGATACATGATCCCATTAAGAATCAGAGGCACTAGATCTGCATAAGCAGATGCACTACCGTCGTTATTGTACAGTCACCCCTCTACCAAGAGATCATTTTCAGCGGGATGGAGGAACAAGTCTTGGGTTTCGATGTTGATTCGGATCTTAACTGGATTATTCAGGTTGGCACCAGCTTGAGGTTCGTATTCGTGAACCTGATATTCTTGGAGACTTTCGTCGAAGACCAACCCTTCGGTGGTTATAAGGATGTTGGACATTATGTATTTATTTAAAGCGCTGCACGAAGTCGTGGATGGTACCAATGCCAGAACCGGAGATCAGGTTGTTCAACTTGGTTTGCTGCGGTTTGCTGCGTTGAACACTGGACTGTTGAGTGGACATTCTGCGGTTTCGGGGGCGGGTAACTTTATCAACCACGTAGTCGACGGCTTTGGGGCCCCTTTTGCAACACCTTTAAATGCTGCATTGGTGTTTGCACTCACGGCCTTACTTCCTGTGGTTTTGGTGGCAGATGAAGTAAACATGTGTGCAGCCAAACTGGCGATTGTTTCAAACAGACATCTACCACCGTATGCGTACTTTCAGGCGTAACCTTTCTTGATTTGCAACCTTTACTTATAGGATGCTATGATGAAGCGCCATATATTCTTCATGATATGTCTACCTTTTTTCATAGCATGGAAAATCGATACAATTTCGTTGCGCACACCATTATTTCCTGCTCGGTAAGCTGCAGCACACAGTTCCAAGCGATCGAGAAGTTGATTGAAGTGGAAAAAAGCATGGTTTGCAGCTCAATGCCAAACTAATACTTCTGGTAGATGTGGGACACGATTCCCTTCCACATGTACTTCTTATTCGCCTTCGGGGTTCATGCAAGGATGGAATTTCCTTTATACATAGTACCGGGCTCGAACGATTATGGTTTCTTTTTTACCATGACTTCCCAGAAGCCAAGGGTTCCTTTTTACTTCACTCTGTCCATAAAAACATTATCGCCGTCAAAATTAACTAGTGAGCTTCCAATGAAGATACCAACGTCGGCATACTGAGCTGCAAATGCTGCTGTGCTCGAGCTCAGAGGACGGTGTCTGTATGTCGTGTAATGAGTAGTGGGTCGGCAAACTATGGCGGTGGTGAAGGGATGGCTGGCTGGCACTGTTGCAGGTAGGTCTGCCATATTTTCGATGATCTGTGAAGCTGCCTCTCGCTGAGCCTCAACCATAGGCGTGATCACCTTTTAAAGGTCCCAGCTAAGTTCAGACTTGTCGAGACGATGCTGTATATAACTGGATTGAATCTTCCGTTTGGTGTCTTGCAACTTACGTCATTTATCTAATACTAGTAGATCGAATGCTGTTGCACGACCCTAAGCGTTTGTGTGAAGGCCTTAATTTATGAGTTGCACATGAAGGTATTACACAGCTGATACGGATCCCTTTTCTTCGATAGATTCACGTGTCATGGGTATGTGAACTAATGGCCTCAAATCGTCTTGGCAGGGCATTGGTATTAAGAAAATTGCTCCACCTTACCATAATGGTGGGAGTCCTTGCGTTGAAATCACCTCCACCGCTTTAGATCGGGTGAAGAATCACGCAACCGCATTTTCAAAATATGCTCCTCATATCGACTGGAATCCACTCAAAATTGTATTTGCAGGGCCATTCGAACTGTGTCCAGATATTCTTTATACCTAAAGAAATATTCGAGCTGATCCATTCTTTATCTTATACCGCATAGCACTCATTTAGTTTGCATCGATATTTTCCATTTGCCTTGGACCAGAAATGCTTACACAGAACGTCAAACTGTTTCTTGGTGAGATCGTTGCAGTGATTGCGTCGGATGTGGTCGATTTTCTCAGCGTTCTGCTGGGAGATGCAGGAGAAGTAGGCATTATCCGGGATCGACTGGATGGGCAGTGTGAAGTAGTTCTGGTACAGGTAGAAACAGTCGTCATTGTCTTCACACGTGTTCTGTTTTCTCAACATCGTAGAACACCATGAGGTTCACCATGAAGTTCTTGCGGCTGTGATCAAGTACTCGGGGGTCTAGTACATCACTTCCTTGCTCGAAGAAAAAAGTGTCGATACTCGGGTGTCGTGGTGGTAGTAAGGTGTTGACCACATCGATCAACGAGAAGGGTGACTTGCCCTGCACTGTAGGAGGTCTCGGATATCTTCTTTGGGGAAGCTTTATTCCAGCGCTTGCTCCAACAGCTGGTAGATAGGTTGGTGAATGGATTATCCGAAGACGAACAATTGGTTGTAATCGGAGCCATCCATCGCACAGGAATAGGTTGTTTAGCTGCGTCGTCTTACCACAGTCCCAATGATCGACCGTCTTATCGATCATTGAAGTAGGAGGTAGTGATTACTCCTCGTGTGAGCGTTAGCACTCTATGAAATGTCCTTAATGTTCATTTGTTAACATAAAATTGCGATGATTTTCTGTGTGAAAGTCGTAGGAAGATGGACACAGGTAACACCAGCGAGGTAATGACCAGCAACGGGCGACGGTGAAAGGTTGGCAACTACAAGGTGTGCGATGCCAAGATGTCTAAGTTTGTTTCTACAACCGGTACATGGTTCTTGAACAATCTAATCAACCGATTACCCATGAAAATGCATCTACCCGGACACAACTTCACCAGGCCAGGGACTTAACTTAGAAAGCGACAACTTCCCGACGACACCCTGAAGGCTTGGTCAAAACCCATTAATCAAGTTGACGAGGCAGCATATCACCACGATCTTTGTTATGCCCAGTACAATGATTCATCCGCACACAACTCCATCGTTCACGAAGCTATGCTACAATGTAGCCTCGCTTAACACTTGGACTGCAGCATCGTCGGACCCATCATCAGTACCAAAGTTGGATTCGTTCTGGGTGTTAAAAAAAATGTTCGCTGGACCGATGAGCTAGCTGAGGGGTTCACAAACAAGTTCGACGCTAGTTTCATAAACGCTGTGTAGCGGTGGGTGGTGTGGATGAGACCTGGGCGGGCGACCTTTTTGATATGAGTGACTTTTCCAGGGACAAGGGAAATGAATTTATCCTGAGCATTATCGATGTATTTTCCAAATATGGCTGGATTATACCACTCAAGAGAAAGAAGGGTGACATTGCGGAATGCATTCCAAGCGGTGTGCCCAAGAAGCTATCGACAGACAAAGGCAAAAATTTTACAACAAACACGTAAAAGCAAGGTATCGATATCTACTCCAGCGGGAACGAAGACAATTCGAGTATTGTCAAACGTTCGAAACTTTTCAGCCAACTCCACACGCACCTATATCGATGTCCTGGACGATCTTGTTCGCCAGTACAATACCAACAAACACCGCTATCAAGATGGCCCCTGTTGTCGTAAGTCATAAGGAGCATAAAAACAATTTGTATTGGAACCTTTCCCTCCCATTCAAACACCGCGAATTTCCGAAACAGAAAGGTACTTTCGAGAAGGGATACACCCCGCTGGACCGAGGAAGTATTCACCATTTCCCTAGTTTTGTCATATGTCCAATCGGCCTCCTACGATCTTTTTATCCATCTCCTCAAGAGTTTCAACAAAGTCCGTGGCCGCGGTGAAAATCTAGTTTCCCGAGTGAAAGTATCCCCCGTTCTCATCATCCGCATTACCTGTTGGATTAATATTTACAAAGGTACATACAGTTCATGATTACATTGTTTTGCCCCTTAAAACGCCCAATCGCCTTTAACTTACATCCGTGACATCAGAGAGACCCTAAGGGTGGTATGCACGTCCATGCCAATAAGCGGGGTCATATTCCAGGTAGTAAATAAATCTTTAAACGTTTTTTTTCGGCGAATGTACCTCAATTTTATCCGCAATGGCTTTCCTATCTTCTAAAATCTGATCCTGTACCTTCTTAAGCAGTCGATCAGCCAGCTAACCCTTTTCGACCCAAGTTGTTTTGCCTGGGTGACAACCTCCTCGTGTAGGGTTTGGGACGACGATGAATTTTAAGATTTGTCTTCGTTTCTATCAACTCTCAACCAACTGATATTTTCTCAACCGGGATTACCCTCGAAGGTGGTTCATTTTGGCTATATTTGACGTTTTCAACTACTAACTCCATGTTCAATTGGATCAATGTCTTCATCATAACAAAAAATCAATTTAGGTCACCCCAAAACCACCATTCTCAATTTACTGTTTTAGACCCAGTTTTCGGGCCTACAAAACATATATATTCGAACACATTCGATCCTACAATCCTTATAAAAAATAAGAAAGTCGAGAAACGTACGCGGTGCGTCATGATTTTTCATCCCATAGCTCACAATTTGCACAGCTCCATCGGTTCTCTCTTTGTCAAGACGGTAGTCAGTTGCTTATTTAATCTCTCATATCCCCATGTGCGAATAGTTTCCGCTTTCCAGCACAAGGTTATAATTTTGCAGGCCTTTACTTCGTGTCGAAGTATTTAATGTCTTTGACAATCAAGGTTGAGTCCTGCCCTACTGTTCGCAATTTGATAATTTCCTCATCATTGCAGCGCTGTTCTCGATTTGCCTTTACAGCGGCCATTTTTTTTTTAGAATTTCTACCTCTTGTGCCGTATACTATCTCTGACCAGACATATTTGTTATCTTAAAGTCCATTGTGTTTATTATATCTGTGAATTTCTATTTTTGTGTGTGTGTGTTTATTTCATCCACAAAGAAAACGTTTCCCTCGACTCCAACATAAAAATGGGTGTGTGGCAGAACTCTCATAATCATGCTACTGTTCATCTCTTAATAAGCCTTCAATTGAGGTATAAGGTAATAAGGGCCTTGGGTCAACGGTTCACAACAGTCCATTCTGTAAGACAAGTGTTCTGTAATTCAAAATATGCATTTCATTATTCAAAATTGGCTATTTTTTAATTTTCATGCATATTTTGGCATTTAGGTCCTCCGTAACCCCTCTCATGGTCATTGCGGCACATATCATTTATATTAAGTTATTCCTCTATCAATACGCTTTAATTTGGTGAATAAAATTTGCCTTTGTTAGGGACTGAAGGGCTGTAGTAGTCAAAATAAGCTATTTCTTAATGTTCAAGCGTATTTCGATATTTAGGTCGTTCGTTACTTCTCTAATATGCGTTGCGGAACTTGTTGACTATAAACATTTTGCTCATCTCGAAATATGCTTTCGAAGGAGGTACGAAGTCTATCTATAATTAGAAGCTAAAGGGTCGCAGCAGTCCATTCCATTATTCAAAATATCCATTTCATTATTCAAAATTGGCTATTTCTTAACTTTCACGCGTATTTCGACATTTAAGTCCTGTAATATGCGTTGCGGAACATGTTGACTATATACATTATGTTCCTCTCGTTATAAGCTTTCGAATGAGGTATAAGGTTTATCTATAATTAGGGGCTAAAAGGTCGCGGCAGTCCATTCCATTATTCAAAATATCCATTTCATTATTCAAAATTGGCCAATTTTAACTTTCACGCGTATTTCGACATTTAAGTCCTGTAATATGCGTTGCGGAACATGTTGACTATATACATTTTGTTCCTCTCGTTATAAGCTTTCGAATGAGGTATAAGTTTTATCTATAATTTGGGGTTGAAGGGTCGCAGCAGTCCATTCCATTATTCAAAATCATTTCATTATTCAAAATTGACTATTCCTTAACTTTCACGCGTATTTCGACATTTAAGTCCTCTAATATGCGTTGCGGAATATGTTGACTATATACATTTTGTTCCTCTCGTTATAAGCTTTTGAATTAGGTATAAATCTTATCTATAATTAGGGGCTTAAGGGTCGCAGCAGTCCATTCCATTATTCAAAATATCCATTTCATTATTCAAAATTGGCTATTTCTTAACTTTCACGCGTATTTCGACATTTAAGTCCTCTAATATGCGTTGCGGAACATGTTGACTATATACATTTTGTTCCTCTCGTTATAAGCTTTCGAATAAGGTATACATTTTATCTATAATTAGGGGCTTAAGCGTCGCAGCAGTCCATTCCATTATTCAAAATATCCATTTCATTATCCAAAATTGGCTATTTCTTAACTTTCACGCGTATTTCGACATTTAAGTCCTGTATTATGCGTTGCTGAACATGTTGACTATATACATTTTGTTCCTCTCGTTATAAGCTTTCGAATTAGGTATAAAGTTTATCTATAATTAGGGGCTAAAGGGTTGCAGCAGTCCATTCCATTATTCAAAATATCCATTTCATTATTCAAAATTGGCTATTTCTTAACTTTCACGCGTATTTCGACATTTAAGTCCTGTAATATGCGTTGCGGAACATGTTGACTATATACATTATGTTCCTCTTGTTATAAGCTTTCGAATGAGGTATAAGGTTTATCTATAATTAGGGGCTAAAAGGTCGCGGCAGTCCATTCCATTATTCAAAATATCCATTTCATTATTCAAAATTGGCCAATTTTAACTTTCACGCGTATTTCGACATTTAAGTCCTGTAATATGCGTTGCGGAACATGTTGACTATATACATTTTGTTCCTCTCGTTATAAGCTTTCGAATGAGGTATAAGTTTAATCTATAATTTGGGGTTGAAGGGTCGCAGCAGTCCATTCCATTATTCAAAATATCCATTTCATTATTCAAAATTGGCTATTTCTTAACTTTCACGCGTATTTCGACATTTAAGTCCTCTAATATGCGTTGCGGAATATGTTGACTATATACATTTTGTTCCTCTCGTTATAAGCTTTTGAATTAGGTATAGACTTTATCTATAATTAGGGGCTTAAGGGTCGCAGCAGTCCATTCCATTATTCAAAATATCCATTTCATTATTCAAAATTGGCTATTTCTTAACTTTCACGCGTATTTCGACATTTAAGTCCTGTAATATGCGTTGCGGAACATGTTGACTATATACATTATGTTCCTCTTGTTATAAGCTTTCGAATGAGGTATAAGGTTTATCTATAATTAGGGGCTAAAAGGTTGCGGCAGTCCATTCCATTATTCAAAATATCCATTTCATTATTCAAAATTGGCCAATTTTAACTTTCACGCGTATTTCGACATTTAAGTCCTGTAATATGCGTTGCGGAACATGTTGACTATATACATTTTGTTCCTCTCGTTATAAGCTTTCGAATGAGGTATAAGTTTAATCTATAATTTGGGGTTGAAGGGTCGCAGCAGTCCATTCCATTATTCAAAATATCCATTTCATTATTCAAAATTGGCTATTTCTTAACTTTCACGCGTATTTCGACATTTAAGTCCTCTAATATGCGTTGCGGAATATGTTGACTATATACATTTTGTTCCTCTCGTTATAAGCTTTTGAATTAGGTATAGACTTTATCTATAATTAGGGGCTTAAGGGTCGCAGCAGTCCATTCCATTATTCAAAATATCCATTTCATTATTCAAAATTGGCGATTTCCTTATTTTCACGGGTATTTCGACATTTATGTCCTCTAATATGCGTGGCGGAACATGTTGACTATATACATTTTGTTCCTCTTGTTATAAGCTTTCGAATGAGGTATAAAGTTTATCTATAATAAGGGGCTAAAGGGTCGCAGCAGTCCATTCCATTATTCAAAATATCCATTTCATTTTTCAAAATTGGCTATTTCTTAACTTTCACGCGTATTTCGAAATTTAAGTCCTCTAATATGCGTTGCGGAACATGTTGACTATATACATTTTGTTCCTCACGTTATAAGCTTTCGAATGAGGTACAAGGTTTATCTATAATTAGGGGTTAAAGGGTCGCAGCAGTCCATTCCATTATTCAAAATATCCATTTCATTATTCAAAATTGGCGATTTCCTAATTTTCACGCGTATTTCGACATTTAAGTCCTCTAATATGCGTGGCGGAACATGTTGACTATATACATTTTGTTCCTCTCGTTATAAGCTTTCGAATTAGGTATAAATTTTATCTATAATTAGGGGCTTAAGCGTCGCAGCAGTCCATTCCATTATTCAAAATATCCATTTCATTATTCAAAATTGGCTATTTCTTAACTTTCACGCGTATTTCGACATTTAAGTCCTCTAATATGCGTTGCGGAACATGTTGACTATATACATTTTGTTCCTCTCGTTATAAGCTTTCGAATTAGGTATAAAGTTTATCTATAATTAGGGGCTAAAGGGTTGCAGCAGTCCATTCCATTATTCAAAATATCCATTTCATTATTCAAAATTGGCTATTTCTTAACTTTCACGCGTATTTCGACATTTAAGTCCTGTAATATGCGTTGCGGAACATGTTGACTATATACATTATGTTCCTCTTGTTATAAGCTTTCGAATGAGGTATAAGGTTTATCTATAATTAGGGGCTAAAAGGTCGCGGCAGTCCATTCCATTATTCAAAATATCCATTTCATTATTCAAAATTGGCCAATTTTAACTTTCACGCGTATTTCGACATTTAAGTCCTGTAATATGCGTTGCGGAACATGTTGACTATATACATTTTGTTCCTCTCGTTATAAGCTTTCGAATGAGGTATAAAGTTTATCTATAATTAGGGACTAAAGGGTCGCAGCAGTCCATTCCATTATTCAAAATATCCATTTCATTATTCAAAATTGGCTATTTCTTAACTTTCACGCGTATTTCGACATTTAAGTCCTGTAATATGCGTTGCGGAACATGTTGACTATATACATTTTGTTCCTCTCGTTATAAGCTTTCGAATGAGGTATAAGTTTAATCTATAATTTGGGGTTGAAGGGTCGCAGCAGTCCATTCCATTATTCAAAATATCCATTTCATTATTCAAAATTGGCTATTTCTTAACTTTCACGCGTATTTCGACATTTAAGTCCTCTAATATGCGTTGCGGAATATGTTGACTATATACATTTTGTTCCTCTCGTTATAAGCTTTTGAATTAGGTATAGATTTTATCTATAATTAGGGGCTTAAGGGTCGCAGCAGTCCATTCCATTATTCAAAATATCCATTTCATTATTCAAAATTGGCGATTTCCTTATTTTCACGCGTATTTCGACATTTATGTCCTCTAATATGCGTGGCGGAACATGTTGACTATATACATTTTGTTCCTCTTGTTATAAGCTTTCGAATGAGGTATAAAGTTTATCTATAATAAGGGGCTAAAGGGTCGCAGCAGTCCATTCCATTATTCAAAATATCCATTTCATTTTTCAAAATTGGCTATTTCTTAACTTTCACGCGTATTTCGAAATTTAAGTCCTCTAATATGCGTTGCGGAACATGTTGACTATATACATTTTGTTCCTCACGTTATAAGCTTTCGAATGAGGTACAAGGTTTATCTATAATTAGGGGTTAAAGGGTCGCAGCAGTCCATTCCATTATTCAAAATATCCATTTCATTATTCAAAATTGGCGATTTCCTAATTTTCACGCGTATTTCGACATTTAAGTCCTCTAATATGCGTGGCGGAACATGTTGACTATATACATTTTGTTCCTCTCGTTATAAGCTTTCGAATTAGGTATAAATTTTATCTATAATTAGGGGCTTAAGCGTCGCAGCAGTCCATTCCATTATTCAAAATATCCATTTCATTATTCAAAATTGGCTATTTCTTAACTTTCACGCGTATTTCGACATTTAAGTCCTCTAATATGCGTTGCGGAACATGTTGACTATATACATTTTGTTCCTCTCGTTATAAGCTTTCGAATTAGGTATAAAGTTTATCTATAATTAGGGGCTAAAGGGTTGCAGCAGTCCATTCCATTATTCAAAATATCCATTTCATTATTCAAAATTGGCTATTTCTTAACTTTCACGCGTATTTCGACATTTAAGTCCTGTAATATGCGTTGCGGAACATGTTGACTATATACATTATGTTCCTCTTGTTATAAGCTTTCGAATGAGGTATAAGGTTTATCTATAATTAGGGGCTAAAAGGTCGCGGCAGTCCATTCCATTATTCAAAATATCCATTTCATTATTCAAAATTGGCCAATTTTAACTTTCACGCGTATTTCGACATTTAAGTCCTGTAATATGCGTTGCGGAACATGTTGACTATATACATTTTGTTCCTCTCGTTATAAGCTTTCGAATGAGGTATAAAGTTTATCTATAATTAGGGACTAAAGGGTCGCAGCAGTCCATTCCATTATTCAAAATATCCATTTCATTATTCAAAATTGGCTATTTCTTAACTTTCACGCGTATTTCGACATTTAAGTCCTGTAATATGCGTTGCGGAACATGTTGACTATATACATTTTGTTCCTCTCGTTATAAGCTTTCGAATGAGGTATAAGTTTAATCTATAATTTGGGGTTGAAGGGTCGCAGCAGTCCATTCCATTATTCAAAATATCCATTTCATTATTCAAAATTGGCTATTTCTGAACTTTCACGCGTATTTCGACATTTAAGTCCTCTAATATGCGTTGCGGAATATGTTGACTATATACATTTTGTTCCTCTCGTTATAAGCTTTTGAATTAGGTATAGATTTTATCTATAATTAGGGGCTTAAGGGTCGCAGCAGTCCATTCCATTATTCAAAATATCCATTTCATTATTCAAAATTGGCGATTTCCTTATTTTCACGCGTATTTCGACATTTATGTCCTCTAATATGCGTGGCGGAACATGTTGACTATATACATTTTGTTCCTCTTGTTATAAGCTTTCGAATGAGGTATAAAGTTTATCTATAATAAGGGGCTAAAGGGTCGCAGCAGTCCATTCCATTATTCAAAATATCCATTTCATTTTTCAAAATTGGCTATTTCTTAACTTTCACGCGTATTTCGAAATTTAAGTCCTCTAATATGCGTTGCGGAACATGTTGACTATATACATTTTGTTCCTCACGTTATAAGCTTTCGAATGAGGTACAAGGTTTATCTATAATTAGGGGTTAAAGGGTCGCAGCAGTCCATTCCATTATTCAAAATATCCATTTCATTATTCAAAATTGGCGATTTCCTAATTTTCACGCGTATTTCGACATTTAAGTCCTCTAATATGCGTGGCGGAACATGTTGACTATATACATTTTGTTCCTCTCGTTATAAGCTTTCGAATTAGGTATAAATTTTATCTATAATTAGGGGCTTAAGCGTCGCAGCAGTCCATTCCATTATTCAAAATATCCATTTCATTATTCAAAATTGGCTATTTCTTAACTTTCACGCGTATTTCGACATTTAAGTCCTCTAATATGCGTTGCGGAACATGTTGACTATATACATTTTGTTCCTCTCGTTATAAGCTTTCGAATTAGGTATAAAGTTTATCTATAATTAGGGGCTAAAGGGTTGCAGCAGTCCATTCCATTATTCAAAATATCCATTTCATTATTCAAAATTGGCTATTTCTTAACTTTCACGCGTATTTCGACATTTAAGTCCTGTAATATGCGTTGCGGAACATGTTGACTATATACATTATGTTCCTCTTGTTATAAGCTTTCGAATGAGGTATAAGGTTTATCTATAATTAGGGGCTAAAAGGTCGCGGCAGTCCATTCCATTATTCAAAATATCCATTTCATTATTCAAAATTGGCCAATTTTAACTTTCACGCGTATTTCGACATTTAAGTCCTGTAATATGCGTTGCGGAACATGTTGACTATATACATTTTGTTCCTCTCGTTATAAGCTTTCGAATGAGGTATAAAGTTTATCTATAATTAGGGACTAAAGGGTCGCAGCAGTCCATTCCATTATTCAAAATATCCATTTCATTATTCAAAATTGGCTATTTCTTAACTTTCACGCGTATTTCGACATTTAAGTCCTGTAATATGCGTTGCGGAACATGTTGACTATATACATTTTGTTCCTCTCGTTATAAGCTTTCGAATGAGGTATAAGTTTAATCTATAATTTGGGGTTGAAGGGTCGCAGCAGTCCATTCCATTATTCAAAATATCCATTTCATTATTCAAAATTGGCTATTTCTTAACTTTCACGCGTATTTCGACATTTAAGTCCTCTAATATGCGTTGCGGAATATGTTGACTATATACATTTTGTTCCTCTCGTTATAAGCTTTTGAATTAGGTATAGATTTTATCTATAATTAGGGGCTTAAGGGTCGCAGCAGTCCATTCCATTATTCAAAATATCCATTTCATTATTCAAAATTGGCGATTTCCTTATTTTCACGCGTATTTCGACATTTATGTCCTCTAATATGCGTGGCGGAACATGTTGACTATATACATTTTGTTCCTCTTGTTATAAGCTTTCGAATGAGGTATAAAGTTTATCTATAATAAGGGGCTAAAGGGTCGCAGCAGTCCATTCCATTATTCAAAATATCCATTTCATTTTTCAAAATTGGCTATTTTTTAACTTTCACGCGTATTTCGAAATTTAAGTCCTCTAATATGCGTTGCGGAACATGTTGACTATATACATTTTGTTCCTCACGTTATAAGCTTTCGAATGAGGTACAAGGTTTATCTATAATTAGGGGTTAAAGGGTCGCAGCAGTCCATTCCATTATTCAAAATATCCATTTCATTATTCAAAATTGGCGATTTCCTAATTTTCACGCGTATTTCGACATTTAAGTCGTCTAATATGCGTGGCGGAACATGTTGACTATATACATTTTGTTCCTCTCGTTATAAGCTTTCGAATTAGGTATAAATTTTATCTATAATTAGGGGCTTAAGCGTCGCAGCAGTCCATTCCATTATTCAAAATATCCATTTCATTATTCAAAATTGGCTATTTCTTAACTTTCACGCGTATTTCGACATTTAAGTCCTCTAATATGCGTTGCGGAACATGTTGACTATATACATTTTGTTCCTCTTGTTATAAGCTTTCGAATGAGGTATAAAGTTTATCTATAATTAGGGGCTAAAGCGTCGCAGCAGTCCATTCCATTATTCAAAATATCCATTTCATTATTCAAAATATCCATTTCATTATTCAAAATTGGCTATTTCTTAACTTTCACGCGTATTTCGACATTTAAGTCCTCTAATATGCGTTGCGGAACATGTTGACTATATAAATTTTGTTCCTCTCGTTATAAGCTTTCGAATGAGGTATAAGGTTTATCTATAATTAGGGGTTAAAGGGTCGCAGCAGTCCATTCCATTATTCAAAATATCCATTTCATTATTCAAAATTGGCGATTTCCTTATTTTCACGCGTATTTCGACATTTAAGTCCTCTAATATGCGTGGTGGAACATGTTGACTATATTCATTTTGTTCCTCTCGTTATAAGCGTTCGAATAAGGTATAAATTTTATCTATAATTAGGGGCTTAAGCGTCGCAGCAGTCCATTCCATTATTCAAAATATCCATTTCATTATCCAAAATTGACTATTTCTTAATTTTCACGCGTATTTCGACATTTAAGTCCTGTATTATGCGTTGCGGAACATGTTGACTGTATACATTTTGTTCCTCTCGTTATAAGCTTTCGAATTAGGTATAAAGTTTATCTATAATAAGGGGCTAAAGGGTTGCAGCAGTCCATTCCATTATTCAAAATATCCATTTCATTATTCAAAATTGGATATTTCTTAACTTTCACGCGTATTTCGACATTAAGTCCTGTAATATGCGTTGCGGAACATGTTGACTTTATACATTTTGTTCCTCTCGTTATAAGCTTTTGAATGAGGTATAAATTTTATCTATAATTAGGGGCTTAAGCGTCGCAGCAGTCCATTCCATTATTCAAAATATCCATTTCATTATCCAAAATTGGCTATTTCTTAATTTTCACGCGTATTTCGACATTTAAGTCCTGTAATATGCGTTGCGGAACATGTTGACTATATACATTATATTCCTCTCGTTATAAGCTTTCGAATGAGGTATAAGGTTTATCTATAATTAGGGGCTAAAAGGTCGCGGCAGTCCATTCCAGTATTCAAAATATCCATTTCATTATTCAAAATTGGCTATTTCTTAACTTTCACGCATATTTCGACATTTAAGTCCTGTAATATGCGTTGCGGAACATGTTGACTATATACATTTTGTTTCTCTCGTTATAAGCTTTCGAATGAGGTATAAGTTTTATCTATAATTTGGGGTTGAAGGGTCGCAGCAGTCCATTCCATTATTCAAAATATCCATTTCTTTTTCCAAAATTGGCTATTTCTTAATTTTCACGCGTATTTCGACATTTAAGTCCTGTAATATGCGTTGCGGAACATGTTGACTATATACATTATATTCCTCTCGTTATAAGCTTTCGAATGAGGTATGAGGTTTATCTATAATTAGGGGCTAAAAGGTCGCGGCAGTCCATTCCATTATTCAAAATATCCATTTCATTATTTAAAATTGGCTTTTTCTTAACTTTCACGCATATTTCGACATTTAAGTCCTGTAATATGCGTTGCGGAACATGTTGACTATATACATTTTGTTCCTCTCGTTATAAGCTTTCGAATGAGGTATAAGTTTTATCTATAATTTGGGGTTGAAGGGTCGCAGCAGTCCATTCCATTATTCAAAATATCCATTTCATTATTCAAAATTGGCTATTTCTTAACTTTCACGCGTATTTCGACATTTAAGTCCTCTAATATGCGTTGCGGAACATGTTGACTATATACATTTTGTTCCTCTTGTTATAAGCTTTCGAATGAGGTATAAGGTTTATCTATAATTAGGGTTAAAGGGTCGCAGTAGTCCATTTCATTATTCAAAATATCCATTTCATTATTCAAAATTGGCTAACATGTTTAACCCCGCTGAATTATTTATGTATGTGTCTGTCCCAATTCAGGAGTCTGTAATTTAGTGGTTGTCATTTGTCTATGTGTTACATATTAGTTTTTCGTTCATTTTGTAAAATAGATAAGGCCGTTAATTGTTTACATTGTCTTATTGGGGCCTTTTATAGCTGACTATGCGGTATGGGCTTTGCTCATTGTTGTAGGCTGTACGGTGAGCTATAGTTGTTGATGTCTGTGTCATTTTGGTCTTTTGTGGATGTTTGTCTCATTGACAATAATACCACATCTTTATATATTTATATATCTTTTTATATTTCCTCATTTTTATGCATACTGTTGCATTTAGGTCGTCCGTAAACCCTCTTATGGTAATTGCAAATCAAAATGTAGCTATATAGTGTCACGGTCAAATTTTTTTTAATTTTTTTCACTATTCACCGGTTCAATTTGAATAATGAAACATAAACCATTTCATTATTCATTATTCATTTTTCAATATTGAATAGTGAATAATGAACTATTTCATTATTCATTATTGAATAATGAATAATGAACTATGAATAATGGACGTACTTCAGCCCGGTGCCAAATATGGCTAAGGTAATCTACTCATGGGGTATGAAAATTCTTAGTTTTTCGAAAAATCCAAAGTTTTGTAAACAGGAAATTTATAAAAATGATCATATAATTGATATATAATACTCTAGGATGATTCTTTAATGTGTCAGATTGTTTGGATACGTGTGATCAGATTGACCACACGCTTGGTCTTCTGATTCTGATCGTAAAACTTGTCATTATTGATTATTTGTGTATGTCTTATAACATGACCAAGGATACACAACTCTTGCATTCAAGGACAACTTATAATCAAGAACTATCTACGAATAACCCATTTGTTTTTGTTACCGGTAACAGTAAAACATGCATTGTGATGGTTCAATTGGCGAACGTTGACACCCCCCCCCCTAATAAAAAAAATAAAACACCTTAAAATATTCCTTCTCCTTTTGTGACGCGTAGGAACATAATTCAAAAGTTCTAATGATGTTATAGCACTGGGGTAGTTTTTAGGATGAATTGTCCAAAAATGATTTTTTTTTTCTGCTTGAGGTAAAATCTAATTTCTACTTTATCTCAAAATCCTTCATTTTGAAAAGCCGTCTTGTTAAGAATTAAAATGACCTCTTCAAAAATTGTATATGTGCTAATTAATGATAAAACTTATAAAATAGATAAATAGCTAAAGATTTCGTGGGAAAAAATGGTAGATTATATAGGGAATAACTGAAGCATGACTGGAGCGGGCCACACCCCACACCCCTTTTTAGGTTAGTCAGCCCCCGTCTCGTATCAAACTTATTACTTTTTATATTTCTATCTGTCATCTTGTTTTCATTAAACTTGACATTGACAAAAAAAACAACAGTACGCCTGATTGCTTTTTCTTCTGCTTTTTCCTATGGAAATTGCCACAGGGGTTTGTAAATACACTTCGTTGGTGAAGTAAAGAGTTCACTTTCATAATACATCTACATACAATTAAATCATTCAGGTATAGCATTTTATAGTGCATGGAAAGCCATATACTATATACAAAAATATATATGATCAATAAGACAATACATGTATATACATATGGGTTATAACTCCTAAAGGGGTCAATTGACTATTTTGGTCATGTTGATCTACTTGTAGGTCTTACGTATACTTTGCTGAACATTATTGCTGTTTACAGTTTATTTTTATCAATAATAGTATTCAAGATAAAAACCAACAATTGCCAAAAAATACTTAAAATTACTAATTCAGGGGCAGCAACCGAACAGCGGGTTGTCTGGTTCGTCTGAAATATCGGCAAAAAATCGAAATCTGATGAACATTTATATATCTTGTCATATAAAAGTTTTAGTTTCAGAGATATAAGCCAAATACTGTATTTTACCTTATGTCCTATTTTAAGACATGGTGGCCATGTTGGTTAGCAGATTCACTCGTTCATTACATTGATTTTTAAAACTAGATACCCAAATGATGATTGTGTCCAAGTTTGGTTAAATTTGGCCAAGTAGTTTCTGAGAAGAACAATTTTGTAAAAGTTAACAGACGCCAAGTGATGAAAATTGCTCACTTAGTCCATTGGGCCAGGTGAGCTGAAAGAATTCTTGTCTCAAATACAAATGTAGATTATCAAATACCTTTTACAATTATCCCCCCCCCCCCTTTTTAAATATTATTGAAAAAAATCTCGGAACATGCAGTCAAAGACAAGAAAACACATTACAACCTTACCTTTATTACCGCTGAATCTTCTTCGGTCCGTCCGTCCTTCAGGAGAAATAAATATCACCTCGGCAATATACAATGTACGATACAATCGATTAATATATTTTGTTCATATAATTTTTTTCGTTTACGATATTTCCACAGTATATAATCACTTACTTGCGGTGTGGTTAGTTTGAGAAGACGTTAAATCATTGGAGACTTCAGTTCACATGAGTTCATCGAACCGTTCTACATGTAGCTGATACACACGTGAGCTGTAGAGACTAAAAGTAATAAGGACTTTGTTTAGACCGTGTAGTAAGGTAAGATACATTTTACATCTTTTTAAGTGAAGTTTGTTCCATCAATGACTCGATCAATTTCTGTTGTTTAAATAGAATATGTATGCATAATCAAAAAAAAATAAACGTGTTTTTTAACCAATATAACGAAAGTTTTGGTATCTGAAATATTCAAATTAATTAATATTTTATTTCATACTGTCAATAAACATTATAAATAAATGAAGGCTTTGCAATATTTGATCATCTATTTATATCCCATTGTTTTAATGTTAATAATATGATCTTGATATCCTATAAATAACACTGTGCTATTAATGTGGTGTATTCATTCTACCAAAAAAATCGATTTTACTCATAATCATTGAAGACATTTCTTACGCACATGCAATATATATTTATCACTTGATTTTATTGAATGTTATTTTGGTCATGTCAAATATTATGCAATGTGCGTGGCTACAATATTTTTTTTACTGGTATAATCTGGATTTTGCTGGCTGTAAGGTTAAATGTAAAGTCAGACTAGGTTAAGATGGCATATATATGCTAGGAAAAGGTCATAGGGGTGAACGTACGATAGGTCATTTCATAAAATTATGTATAAATAACTTTTTACAATGGTTTTAAATAATAATATCTGACCTTCTATCATTCAAGTAACTAACATTTAATTTACAAGGTCTGTTTTCTAAAACAAAATTACACTTTATTTTTCACAAATTAAAACAATGATTAGAAAATAAAAATACAAAAAATATTTTTAGCATAGCTTGAATATTAGTTTGTGTATTTTTTCTTCGATCCTATTTTGTTACAATTTTTCTTTTCGCTATTTTGTTTATTTTCCAAGTATATCCCGATTCAAATGCATTAATCGTCAAAAAAGGGGGGGGGGGTAATCCCCGGACCCCTCCCCCCTGTCTCCGTAACTGCTCTATGATTCAAGTACTGGATGATGTGTGTTTTGTCAGAAACGTTTATATTTTAGTGAATGCCACAGTGCATAGAAATTGTAGGCTAGTGCCTTATTATAAGTTGATGGTTTTACTGTCTTAGTGTTTTGTGGTTGAGGAGGTCTGGGGTGGGGGGGGTGGGGGGGGGGGGGTTCCGACGGTAGGAACCCCCTTTTTTGACGATTAATGCATCTGAATCGGAGCATATAGTTGGAACCCCCTTTACTCTTGGTTGGGACCCCTCTGACTACCTCTAATTCTGGTATAATGGCCTACCTGGAGTATGTCTTAGTTTAGCCAGCTTTCAATAGTTCTTTTTAGACTTAGGGATATGCAAGAGTATTCCCCATTGTCCTCTGTTGACCAACACCTACGGGTCTAGGATATTAGTGCTATTAGCCATTTTAAAGGCAATGCAATATATTGTAAAAGACATGATATTTCATGTACAAATCATTTATAAAGTGAGTATGGTCTGTATTTAACTCCTAAAAGGACATGGTATTTTGAAGTTCAAAATGAAACCTGCCAAAATATACACATTTTATATCGGACATAAAGCAAAATTATCGGACAAAAAGTAAAACGGACAGAAAGCAACGGACAAAAAGCAAAAGTGTCGGACAAAAAGCAAAATAATCGGACAAAAGGCAAAACGGACAAAAAGCAACGGACAAAAAGCAAAAGTTTCGGACAAAAAGCAAAATTATCGGACAAAAAGCAAAAGCGGACAAAAAGCGAATTGCGGACAAAAAGCACCGTATCACCCCTCTTTTTAAAATGGATGAAACCGCCAGTGGAATATACATACATTTTACATGTAGATCATGATAAATACTTTTATAAATTGTTACATGGATGGAGAGTCTTAAATATTTGTAGTTTTATACTGAAAACGCTTTTTGCTGTGAAGTTAGCAGTATACTTAGATAAAAGCCTTACCTCATTATTGTTTTTACAGTACAGTTGAAGATACCTGGTAATGAAAAAGGGGGGGGTCATTATGAGGCAACGTTAAGAGTGGGATATGTTGAAATTTGATGAATTTACCTTATATATACATGTACTTTAGCCTCACAAGGGATCACAGATGCCCTTGACTCCTTCGTATATTTACCCCTGGAAATCTACTATCTCGATCTTAGTTTGGGGATTAAAACCCCATGCCGTGTTTAAATCTTAACAACAGAATATGGACCAATTGAGTAGTAGGCTTAGTTATTTCATCTACATTCAACTGTAATGTTATGCTGTTATTGCACACCATTGCCTACATTTCATTCGCCTGTCCGTAATATGCTACACAAGTAGTGGTACTTAATACAGTAAAGGGACGAATATAAAGCAGGAAGTTATAATTTAAAATGTATTGTAATTTTTTTTTTTTTTTTTTTTAAATTATTAATAATTGATATACTGTTATCTTCGTGCTTATGATTGCAGAACAAGAACAAAGATAAAGATAAGACCCAAGTTTCATTAGTCTATAGACCGTCACCATGGAGTCAAACGATAGAGTCAACTTTCTCAAAGGTTGGTAAACAATCATCTTACATTATAGTTCACAAAGCCAAACTCATTTTATGTAGTACAATACACAAACGTTTTAAATGCACATGCAGAATTTCTACATCAGACTGAGTTTATAAGGTTTCTCCACCCAGGTGTAAGAGAATGTAAATAAAGAAAGGTGCATGGAAACAATTAAGGGACGTTCTTTTGATTTTCGGAACGGTGGGAAAAGGGGGGGGGGGGCAAATGTAAAAATAAATGTTCGCGAGGAGAGAAAACAAAGAGCCTGCATAGCAACATATAAATAAGTATCCCTGCCCTCTCATTTCCCTATAAAAGGACAACAGATAATGCATATGAACAAAACAATTTAATTTCTGTGTCATTTGGTCCCTTGTGGAGAGTTGTCTCATTGGCAATCATACTGCATCTTCTTTTTTATTCGCAACCTACGATAGTAGAGGGGCATTATGTTTTCTGGTCTGTGGGTTCGTTCGTCCGTCTGTTCATTCGTCCGTTCGTTCGTTCGTCCGTCCGTTCGTCCCGCTTCAGGTTAAAAAATTGGACATGGTAGTTTTTGATGAATTAGAGGTCATACATGTATCAACTTGAAACTTTGTACACATGTTCCCTATGATATGATATTTCTAATTTGAAATTCCAATTTAAAGTTTTGACCCCAATTTCACAGTCCACTGAACAAGGAAAAAGATCGCGTGAGTGGGTCATCCGTGTACTATGAACACATTTTTGTTAGAATTGCTTGAGAAACTAGAAAAGTTCGGTCTCTTATTATTTGAAAAAAACGCTTTACAAACAAATGTAACAATGGTATCTGAACTGACAAATTACAGATTTACCAATCTGATTTATATACTGATCCTAGCGTGTCTAAGCTCTGTCAATCTTCCGTTTTTCTTTCAGTTACGATGATTATTATTTAAGCCAATGAAATTTAATCCTTCAAATTTTGGAAGGCGGGTTTTAATCCCACAAATTCAGAGGATCCCGGGAGTCCTCGAATACAGAGAGTAGAACAGGGTCTTTATAGATCATTGGAGGCAAAGCTTGGTCACGAGATCATTGGAAACAAAGCTTGGTCACGAGATCATTGGAAACAAAGCTTGGTCACGAGATCATTGGAGGCAAAGCTTGGTCACGAGATCATTGGAGGCAAAGCTTGGTCACGAGATGTTTATTTTTGTAAATTGTCCTCATTGACAAGCATTTTTTCCTCATTGACAAGCTATTTTTTTATTTTTACCTTCTTCCTATTTGTAGTTTCTCCCTCTCTTCAACATGTTTAAATAATTTTAATTCTCTCAAATGACGAATTTGATGAATGTTATCGTTTTGCTTAAAACTGGTAAATTTCTGTATAATACAGTAAGTAAGTAAGTAAGTAATTAGTTTATTACAGTGTCACAATCTAACATTATACATAATATATTATACATTAGATAAAAACAGCATAAAAGTATATTAGACTAGAACACACCCGTGATATCGCGGGTCCGTGACTGAATAAAGGTATATAACTATGCGCAAGACTTATTTTAGTATTGCAATTGTCATCTGATAAAGTCATGCCGATTATAAGATAGTAATCACAGTTTTCTCTGCTTTCAAATCTTTCTGTTTGAACCCGTCTAACTGGAACTTATCAATTATTGGTAATATTAATTATTTGGAAAACAAAAAGTCCTGGGATGGAGTATTTTTTTAATCAACAGCATTGTCCTTTATTAGTTATAAATAAAGTTGAATTCTTTGATTCGCTGTTTTACGTCATGCCCGCTTACAAATTGAAAACTGTACCTATACGCCTTATTTTTAGTATTCGTATTGTTATCTTATAAAGTCTTACTGATTAAAATACTACAATAGTTAACAATTTGACAATTTAGTAGTGTCAACCCTGTGATTATGACCCGTGTATATAGCATAATTTTATCCTGATTACACCGTTTGGTGGTGCGCCTGTCAAATGCAGAACGTACAGATAAGGTAATAGGTAACAGATGAATATACTATTGGTATCGGTATCGGACTCGACCCGGAACTTCTTAATTATTGGCAATATTAATTACGTGGAAAACAAAAGGGCTTGGAGTGGTATAATTTTTAATCTACACCTTTGTACTATATTAGTTATATATAAAGTTGAATTCTTTGATTCGTCGTTTTTACGTGATGACGGCTGACAAAAATTGGACCTCGTAATTTTAGTATTATAGATTCCTGCCTTAAAAGACATATGAGACACTTTTACCTCATGCACATTAAATGCATACACAAATTAATACATTTTTCAAAAGTAAAATTTAAAAATACAAAACAATAACTTCGTAGATCAACAATTTTTAACTTAAAAGTACAAAAAGGGTAGAATTGATTTAAAAATCTTAAATAATATGCTAATAAATAATAATTAAACATTTAAGTTCTTTAAACGTTATAAATTTATCTTTCTCCTCTTAAACATCAAATGCAATGTTCTAGCTAAAAAAAATGAATTTCATCACAGCTCATAATATATTTAAATTTCTCTTCTACACTCAAGATTATAAAAACATAGTTTGATAAAAAGGGTGAATTTAAAAGTTCCTCTCTCAAATCCGAATAAAAATTACAATTCATTAAAAAATAGTGTTCAGTTTCAATCGTATTTCCATCACAAAACTGACAAATTCTTTCATTTAAATGTGTAACTGGCTTGGTGTAACGTCCTGTTTCAATGGCGAGTGGTAATGAACCACAACGAAAGTTTGAAAAAGTTCTACGATAGTCTCTAAACTTGACGGATTTCACATAACTGCTTGGCTGCAGATTACTTTTATACTTTCTGAACGTCCTAAGTTTATTTCCATTTTCACAGTTTCGATCGTTATGCACATCGCGTAGCCAATTTTCAGCATCCATAGCGTTTAACTTGTCCTTTACAATATTAACTTTTTGTCAGATTGTCATATTTTGAGCGTTTATCAAAGAATTTAAGTCACTTTTTTTCAATAAATTAATACATTATACATAGTTTACTGTCTGTTCACTTCATTACTTAATTCTTATGATGTAATACTAGCATGTAAACTTATTCACAGCTGGTCCAATCAGTGACGAACATGTGAACTTACACACTAACGGTCATCAACATGGGGACCACCACGAACACGGACACACCCATGAGATAATGGAAAATCCAGGAACGTTTACTAGTCGAGACCAACCTTTATATCGTACAGACTGGAAACAGGTGATTTTCCAATTATTAGTTTGTACGTGGTCCTTCAAGAGACATACATGTACATGTATGATACAATATATGTTGCTGGTATTTCTGACTGTACCGGCAGGGTTTTTGTTATTTGTGGAGTATGATTTCAGACTCAATGTCGTAAACTAACGACGTTGCTTTCATTGACAGAACAATAAAGAAATAGGGGGAGGGAGTAAAACGATAAAATGAACACCATTTATTTCTTGTAGATTATTCCAAACGAGAAAAAAATATTATCAATTCAAATAAAAGTTTTATTTATCGTCGATACATTACAAACGAAGTACCACAAGCTATAAATGAGCTTTAAAATCGAAATTTATGAACGTATCAAATTTTTTGAAAAGGTTAAATCTTCCCATGTCACTAACGCTTATATCGAAACTATCCGGTGTATTTACATTCACGATACCCTTCCCGCTTAAGTTTTTATTTATGGAGGGACGGAGGCCTTTATCAATAGTTCCCCTTTGTTGGCTATAGGGTATGTCAGAACAGTGGTTATATCTTTTACCAATAGATATGTTAAATATTGAAATATTAGGTAAAAGTCTTCATCAGCTTTTTCCCGCCATTGTTTTAAAAACCTAATATCTCAAAAAGGAGTTCCATGACCTTTCAATATTTTCTGGTTTATTTTGTTCCTTAACCAACTCTTTCTGGTTTATAGTATAAATTTTAAATTCCTGTTTTTTTACATTTCAACTGAACACATACTTAAAGGTACATGTAACCTATGTGACCAATTATCGCTTGAATTCGCATCATTTAGACTCTGTTGGACAGTCATCTCAATATAGGCTATTATACTACATCTCCTTCAGTTTTTTTACATAACAGGACTGAATATATTATTTAAAAGAAGACATTTGACAAAATATTCCCATATCATTATTTTTAACTAATATACATCATTAAAAAGGAACCCCTAGTGTTGCTCGCACTTGAATATGTAATAATAATATGGCATACATCAAAATGGCCTGATTTCGTTTTCTTTTATCGTGAATACCTCAATTTAGTTCTAATTAATCAAGATTTATTTATATACACTCAAACACATGTTAAAAAGGTCATTGGTAATAACAAACTTGCTACACGTATAAACAATATATATATATTGGATGGAGAGTTGTCTCATTGGCACTCACACCACATATATCCTATATCTATATATGACAAAATGAACATAATTATGATTAGTAACAAATAAATGAATTGCAGGATGTTAAATTAAATCTTTTCATGTTCCTAATGAAATTATTAAAAAACATGCCAGGCTTTTTAAAGAAGGAAAAGTATTTTTTTATTCTTGGATGTTCCTTTGTTCATAAAAACACCAACATCTCAATAGAACTGTTTGTTTCGCTTTGACTTGTAAATATGCAATATAAATTGATCAAATATACCACCCTTTTCTGATGTATATTTGTTCGTTCTAAGGCACTAGATTTGAGAAACTAGTCCCAAAAACTGTCTCAAATGAAGGGGAAAGGGGAGGAGGGTTGGTTAGAGAACAATTAAACCTGTTAATTGAGTTTTGACAATGCATCAGATATTTGTCACTGCGTGAACGCCGGTTTTTATTTAATATGATTTCATCTTTTCATTATTGAGAGTTTTGAATTTAATCAAAATGTTTATAATGAGCTCCAGGCACATTCGTTATAACTAAACAAAATAACATCTTTATGATGATAAATGTTCCTGACATGCACAAGACGTGTATCTTAAACAAGAATACACTACTTTACATGTCATATATAGACACATATTGTTCGCAAGTGTATATAAGGCAAACGTTCGCTGTCTCCAGGATTAACCATCAAAGGCCGGTAAAATAGGTATCAAGAAAAATTCCCACAAAACGAGACCAGGATCATCAAGCAAAATTCAAAAGGGAATGTCTCTCGTCAAATAGCAAATTCAAAGGTTCAAACACACCAAACGGATGTTATCAACTGTCATATTCCTCTTACTAGTATATAAATAGTTGAATACATCAGAAGCTATATGACCATTGGGAGGTAAAACAAATCGCCAAACCCACCATTAAAAAATGCATGAACACGCCGTTTAAGAATCTTATGAAAATTCTACTAGACTAAGTATAACATTTTCAAAAGCGGACACCAAAACGTTGTCATTGGTTAAAATCTAGAAATTCGACCAATGACGTATATATAAAAAAGATGATGTAGTATGATTGCCATTAAGACAACTCACTACAAGAGACCAAATGACACAGGCATTAACAACTATAGGTCACCTTCAACAATGAGCAAAGCTTATACCGCAAAGTCAGCTATAAAAGGCCCCGAAACGACAAATGTAAAACAATTCAAACGAGAAAACTACCAGCATAATTTACGTTGAAAAAACGAACAGAAAACAAAAATGTAACACATCAACAAACAACAACCATAAAATTACAGGCTCCTGATTTTGGATAGGCAAATACATACAGAATATGGCGGGGTTAAACATGTTAGCGGGATCTTAACCAAAATTGTTTCAAGTTGGTGCATGGACAATGAGTTCGAGATTACCATAGTCCTTACGATTGTGAAAAGACGAACTGGAAATAATCAGATGGCATGTCTTTATTCCTTATTCTCCTTAATTCAGCTGAGACGTACTACTTAACAAGTTCTTTTGTTACAGAGAGCCTTTACAGTAGGAATAGGTGGTCCGGTGGGGTCGGGAAAGACTGCCACGGTACTTGCCATATGTAAACATCTCAGAGATAAACATAGTATATGTGTTGTTACTAATGATATCTTCACAAGGTACGTATACCCGCCTGTTACAGAAAGCCTTTACAATAAGAATAGGTGACCCAGTGGGGTCAGGTAGGGCAAACTAAAACCTTAAACACATCAAAGGAATGGAAACAACAGTCATATTCCTGACTTGGTACAGGCATTTTCATGTGTTGGAAAGGATGGGTTAAACCTGGGTTAATAGCTAGCTAAACCTCTCACTTGTATGACAGTCGACCATTCTGTTGGTACGAGACTTCAATATATGGAGTTTTTTTTTCTAGCTTAGGACATGGAACAAGAACATTATATACACGAATGTAGCTTATTGTCTACATTAAATGCTTCGTTACAAATCAGGGATATATAATGCATGTATTATGAATATGTTCCTGTACGTATCACATATCAAATGAAAACAGAAGATGTAGTATGATTACAAATAGGTCAACGTACGGCCTTCAACAATGAACAAAGCCCATACCGCATAGTAAGCTATAAAAGAACCCTAATTGACAAATGTTAAACAATTCGAACAAGAAAACTAACGGCAAAATTAAAGTACAAAAATGAAAAAAATAACAAATATGTTATACATCAACAAACGACAACCACTGAATTATAGGCTCCTGACTTGGGTCAGGCACATACATACAGAGTGTGGCGGGGTTAAACATGTTAGCGGGTTCCCAACCCTCCCCTTGACATTGGACACTGGTGTAACAGTACAACATAAGAACGAACTTTAAAAATCAGTTGAAAAAGGTTTCACTCATCAGATGGATACAAATAGAAATACATGACGGTTTCCGAAAATAATAACATCACCAGTAAACATAAAACGGAAATCGGTCGAGAAGAAAACAATTAATGTCACAATGTTAATCGTGACTAGTATAATATGTAATTTATGTACGAAGTTGTCTTTAATCAAACGAGACAACATAAAGTTTGTATATATTTCTTTTACCTATATTCCCTCCAAGTTTTCTAATTTTCAAACGAGTTCGTGCGCAATAATTATTCTAATGCCGAGATTATACGTGATTCGAATTCGATTCGCATTAACTAGTTGGAGTTAGTTTAATTCGCATTCGAAACATTTTACGTCCTAACGTCAATTCCAATTCGAATTGCAATGCGCGTGACGTCAAATTCGCTTTACTGTCCAATCGACGTTAACTTTTAAGGTGGTATGGGTGTCTTTCGCCATCTTGGATTGTAAAAAACAGAGAATCTAAGGTCCATATTTTCTATCAAATTAGCAAAATTTGATGCAGGAAAGCAGATTTTTAATGTGAATTTTCATTAAAAAGAATCAATTTACAAGAATATAACTTATAAATATTAATATTTTTTCAAGTGTAGATTATTTTTGGTTGTTTTTTTAATATTTTCAAATTGGCAATTTAAGGGGAGGTAACTCTAAAACAGTGCATTTTCTGAAGGACTCTACATGAAATTTTCCTATTTTGTCTTTTAGCCAGAAAAAACGTACGGTGACCCTATCTTTTCTTTTGATATTCTCAAAGCATTGTCTGAAAGCAATCTTTTCCTAATTTATTTTACAATTCTATCATTTTGTTTAGTTTCTATTCACAAAATGTTGTTTTTTCCTGTATAATCCATAAAAAAATTGTCATTTTGTCACAACCTGTAGCTTGAGAAAATGCGCGGTGACCTATCATTTTTATAATATTTTTGAACATGTATTAATAGATACTACATTTTGACAAAGTATGAACAAATTCTATCATTTTTATTTTAGACTCCCATACCACCTTAATTCGTATTATCAAAAGCGTATTTCTAATGCGAATTAGATAATTCGAATTAGAAAAGAAAAGTATGTGAACGCGATAAGCGAATTCGATTCGCATTCGATTTGAATTCAATTCGAATTAAATGTACGTGTGAACGAGGCATTAGTAGAATGTGTATCAATCGAAAACCAAAGAAACAAGGACATTTTTTTTAATGATCGATTAAAAAGAACAATATCTGCAAGATTTATTAGTTTAACTGTTCGAGACTCATATTGGTTTTAATTGTTCGACACACATGTTAGTTTACTTGTTCGAGAAATATATCAGTTTTAATTGTTCCAGACACACGTTTCGTCCTGAATATGCATGAAATATTTGCCACTGGACACAATCATCATATAAGGGATGTTGATTTTCAATTGTATTATTTTTAAAGGGAGGACTGGGAATTTTTAGTGAGAAATAAAGCTTTACCCGAGGAAAGAATGACAGCAGTAGAAACTGGTGGATGTCCCCATGCTGCCATTAGAGAGGTATATATATATATATAATTAGCTATATACATTTGTACTTGGTATACTATAAAATACAGGATATGGGGGTATCCATCGATAATACAAAATCAGAAAATGCGTAGCAAAGAAAACAACCTCATAAAGCATACGAACAGCGCTTTTATTCCTTTTTCGTCTCTTTTCCATGGTTGTTTCTGTAACATGATGCAATGTGTTATGCTTTCGATCCTATGCTAGAATGAAAAGCAAGGAGCATCATTTTTGGAAGTGTAAATAGGTCAATGACAATGAACATGTCTTTGATACATTTAACTTTTGTTTCTTTCTATATATTGATATATATGGACACAACACACAACACACACACACACACACAAAAAAAACATTTTTATATGCGCAAATTTTGATTTCCGAATACAGAAATGTATCTTGTAAAAAGGGAGGAAATGCAATTCAAAAACATTTATATTCCTATCAGGATTTTCTTTTTATAAGAATACTGCTCCTCACAAGGATATTTTATGACAATTTTGCATGGATACGTAGGGCTTGGTTTCTTGTGATATTTTTTATAATTTCAAAAAGTACCAATAAGACATATAAGAGTTATGCTCCCGCAGATACACAAGGAAACTTTTTAGTTTCTCTTCGTAATTTTAAAGAATATCTCAAAAAGTTGTACAGGCGCTATCATACAGAAGTTGTGCATCTTAGATGTCGATAGCTGAGTTTTATTTGTATCCACAATAGCGTCCTGCTTTATTTATGTATGAAATATTTGCCACTGTATGTTTAACCATGGAAGTAATATTTCGATATAACAAACAAAAATCAATAATCAAGATAGTCCTTTCCTATAATCGGGTTTTTTTTCGTATCTATTGGAGTCTCAGTCTTGAGGATTTTTCGCTTTATTGGTCTTTTTTTTCAATTGTAGTTTATTTCTAGCCTTTCAGTTAACTTGGCTTAACATGAGCCTTGCAATCTCATGTTTAATTAATTCAAACGTACATGTATATGAACAAGATATTATTTTCTTTACATATATATTTGTAGGACTATTCTTTAAATATGGCGGAAGTCCGAGATCTCACCAGAAAGTTTGACCCGGAAGTAGTTATAATAGAATCAGGGGGTGATAATCTGGCAGCGAATTTTAGCCGAGAATTAGCGGATTATATTATTTATATAATCGATGTAGCAGGAGGTGACAAGATTCCTAGGAAAGGTGGACCAGGCATTACACAGAGTGACTTGTTAGTGGTAAATAAAACAGATCTCGCAGAAGCCGTGGGAGCTGATCTAAAAGTAAGTGCAAAAAAGAAATTCTAAAATTAAAAGTATAAAATTTACAACTAAACACTTTAAAGTTATTAATTAACAGGGTCAGTATTGAAACGGAAAATTTGTCATACTTGGTAATATAGTGGATCTGTGTTGGTTCTTCTCATGGCTTGATTAAAATATAAACTCTACATAGATGCGTTCTAAAATCATTTCAAATTTATATGTCATCTTTTTACCCTGTATTTTGTCCTGCTTTTTAGCAACTGAACAATACTTTTAAGACAGGTTGGTTCTAGGGACATTCAATTGCTATTAACAAAGGCAAGCACAACATATTCTTATATTTGCCTTTAGTCATTAATAATGTATATGTCAAAACAACTTGCCATAATCTCTATTTATAAAGGATTTACAGACCTTCTAAAATTTAAACTGATCACATGCACGAAACACGCACAATCAATATACGGTGAATGCACGATGCAATCATAGAAGAAGTGTTGTAGTGTACTCAATATATAACATGTTGTTGATATAATTTTTTGACGGATATTTTAGGTAATGGAAAGGGATGCAGCTATGATGAGACAAAGTGGTCCAACTTTATTTACTCAGGCTAAAAACATGGTTGGAATTCCAGAGATATGCGACCTTATAATGACATCATATAAACAGAGTGTCAAGAAATCAGCTTAAATAGTTGTACGATGTTACTTTATACATGTATGAACGATGAAATTGTTGATGGGGAAAGTACAAAAGAGTGAAATTGGAAATGACAGATAAAATGATAATTGATTGAAAGTCGAATAGCCTTGACGCAAAACGGAATTTAACAAATGTATTCATGTTAACAGTGTGGAATTTATTTCGCATAAAGCTAACACTTCTCTGTAAAAAGATTAAGGAAAATGTATAGGACTATACAAAGTGGTATATGACGTCTTCTTGGTCTATAAGGGACATTGAATTGTCATGTTAATGTTTGTTTATAGTACTATTATGTAGATATAATTAAATCTATATTCAATGAAATCCTTTGTTTTACCGGGCATATGTTTAACTGCAGATTATTAACCATCTTTAGAAATATATCCCATAGATGACGAAACTTGCATGCAAGGACTGAAATACTTTTGCAAATGATCGTGTTATACCGATTATCGCATAAGTCGAAGTGCAAAAATACTGATTATCGCAGGTGTCAAGGTGCAGATAATACCGATAAATGCATAAGTCGAGGTACAAATAATACTGATTGTCGCAGACATGTCAAGGTGCAAATAATCGATTACTACATATTTTGAGGTGCAAATAAAAAAAATCCTGCTTGGAAATAATTAGAATAGCCATAGATCTAAAGAAGTTAGATCAGGTTCATTACTGAGTTATAATGTAGCATAGTGTGTGTCATCGTTATACTTTTCAAAGTTCATATCTAGACGCAATTGACACGACAAGAATATCGACAATAAGATATCGAACGAAGGAAACATAATAACTGTTTTACTTTTATCATGTGTGGACTTTTTATAGATTGCTTTATGGTTTTGTCTTGGGTCATTGTTGCAGGCCGTACGGTGACACATAGATGCTAATTTCGATGGCATTTGGTCTTTTGTGGAAAGTTGTCTCCTTGTCAATCGTAACTCACATGATTACAGCAAAGATTTTTACTAGTTTATATTCTGTTGTAATGAACAATACAATTAAGAATATTCAGTTATAAATATTTTTCTGTTTCCTTAACTTTCATGTTGGTTTACCTTTAATATTTATCCCAAATTTCTAACGATTACGGGATTGTCTGTGAAGATCAGACAAGTAATGGCTAGGGTCGAACATGCCTTACTAAGCTAAGTCTGACTGAGCTGTGTCCCTTAGTCTCAAATTTCTGGTATTTGTATAAGTCGAATTATGGGTATCTCGAAATATTTCTCTGGTTGGACTGGTTATAACGAGAGTTGACTGTATTTATATATTTATTGATAATAAAACTCAACATTTCGCTGGTGGAGATGGAGGCAGCTGGTTGTTGATTGCAAAATGGTAAAGACCTGTATAAAGAAATTAGAATATATATTATTGGTAGGCATATGAAAACAGGGCTGATTCCCCCTGTATTTATTTGTCTGGTCACTTTTTTAAGTCCTGCAATCAAATGCATAGTATTATTGTGTTACGTGTTACATTTCTACAACATCATTGCGTTTTTGTGAGCATACAATCAACTTGTTTCACGATGCATGTACACTGTTGTATATTGTATATATACACTGTTGTATATATAGGGTTCATAATTTTGGTACTTGTTTTTTATACCGTCAGTAAATACGAAAACTCAACTTCAAATTTACGACATGAAAGATGTATCATTTTGAACCTTCAACGCCTATCAATCTGCAATCGGCGATCATGGAAAATTACCAAAAGAGTGACATTTATATTGTCAAACCGAACCAGATATGAGAAAAGAATATAGACTTTTTTAAACGGACATTTACCCAAATCCTTCCAAATCAAGATTTTACATACAAATGTATATAGTCATCACCTGTGCATGCGATTTGGAAACCAGCATTGTAAATTGAGACAAAGTCTTTGTACTAACAAACTTATAAAGGCATTACCTGCGCATGCGGTTTGGAAACCAGCATTGTAGTCACATGCCACTTCGTTTTTGATAAATTCTTCACGTCTGTCCTGATAATCGTCATCACGTCCTGGTCCACCCACAAGTCCACCAACTAAAGTATTTGGATTGTCCTCGGAATGGCTGACACATCTGTCTTGTTGACATGAACTAAATCATAGAGAATAAACATGTAAATCAACTCATCATAGATACCAGGATTAAATTTTATATTCACGCCAGACGCGCGTTTCGTCTACAAAATTGTTTTCACCTTAAATTACATATACAGTTATGTAGCAGTTTTACAGAGATACATCACAACGAGTCCTCTAGATGTCTTTTGAGGTGCTGGTTCATTGAACTTAACCCCAAATCTGCTTTTTTGCATGTCCGATATGGTTTTTGATGTTGTTATTATTGTTAACAATCTTATCTAAATTCTACAACATATTCTTAGTCGGTATCAAATAAACCTAACAAAAGGTACACATGTATGAGAAGCCAAAAAAGAAAACAAAGACGAAAATTACGATATTTTGATTCCTCTTCCCGAAAAAAAGGGTCTCATAATTACTACTTGATAAATAAATATTCAGCATTTATTGCTTTGGTAGTTTGTTTTTTTGGGAGAACATTTTGAAAATGACACTGTTCATGATATATATTTAAAGAGATTTACTGTGGGGGTCTGATGGAGCTCCAATTAAATACAGTTAACGCATATACTTTTTACAAGTCCTATTCATTACGTTGCCTTGTTGGCACTCCCATTTCAAAATCTTGGAGTTGAATCAATCTGATATTTAAATATTTCAGACTGATGTTTCAAATTATCAGGGTGACAGCATTGAATATATGTAACTTACGCTCCTCTGTGATGAGGTCTCAAGGGATAATTATTTCCAAATCCTATCTCATAACTCATGTTATAATTGTTATCACCAAGCATGTAATTTATTTGTGACATGGCGAAATTCTTAAATTTATCTCCACCAATCCCGTCAGCAGCAGCAATCACAGCAATAAAAGCAGCATTGGCTGAAACAAGAAAAGTCTCAGAATTGATAATACAGTAAAATTATTGCATTTAACTATCTATAGGGTGTCATAAATATAATACATTCACGTGCCGAGGACGTATGAGACAGTTAAATATCTTTTTGTTATTTTGTATAAAAAAAATGAGGTTCAGCATTATAAAATGAAAGGTTATATCCAGACATTCTCTTTTTATATAGATTATACCGTTGATTTACCCGTTTGAATGCTTTTTTTACACTAGTCAGTTTTGGGGCCCTTTATAGCTTGCTGTTTGGTATGAGCCAAGACTCCGTGTCGATTTCATACTTTGAACTATAATGGTTTACTTTTACAAATTGTGACTTGTATTGAGATTTGACTCATTGTAACTCATACCACATCTTCTCATATCTATTTAACTGATTTATTAATATCAGTTAAGTGATCCTGTGATCACAATTAACCCTGCTTACAGAAAAATATAAATTGAACGTGACCTGTCAATGTTTTGTCATAATATTGTGTTCAAATGTTCAAAGATTCCTCCCAAGGAACTCAAATGAGAGAAAAAATATGTGTAACTAAGATGGGAAAACTCGTGGATGGTAAATGGCTCGGAGACCATCAATATAAAACTTTAAAAGTCCAAAACATTACATGTATGTTTAATCAAGCATTAGGCCAAGTGGTACTTCGATAATTATCTTACAAACCTCCAGAATTTGTTAAGTATCTCACCTGCATATCTGTTTGGTCCCCACTGGTCCCTCCATGCCAGTCCACAAGGTGTAATAGGAACAGACCCACCAGGTAAATACGAATCTATAAAGGCTTCTATATTTGCTTTATATTTATGATCTTTGGTTATTTCCCATAGAAGAAGCTAAAAACAGTAAAAGAGGATACACTACTTATAAGGGTAAGATAATCAGTTTGGGTAATCATTCTGAATTCTATATGAAGTTATGTACCCATCGAAACTGGTAAATGGAATAAAATTGACCGAAACCTTAGATATTGTAACTTATGTCATTGTAACGAGATTGGTGAAGAATTTCATTACACTTTGCAGTGTAGTTCTTTGGCAAATGTTCGAGCACAATATCTGGATACTTTTTTCTTGCACAGATGTACAATACTAAAATTTGAAAAACTATTTCAGTTATTTATTTTATTTATTTTATTTATTTTATTTATTTTATTTATTTTATTTATTTTATTTATTTTATCTATTTTATTTTATTTATTTATTTATTTTATTTATTTTATTTATTTTATTTATTTTATTTATTTTATTTTATTTATTTTATTTCATATTTTCATCTCATCTTGTCATTTGTGTTATGTTATATAACTTTTGATGAAATTCTTTGTACCATTGTAACTTTATGGTGTTTGAGAAATAAATAATCTTGTCTATAATGTTTTGATTGGGCATTTTATAGTTGAAAGATGTCATTGGTTTATATTTCTGTAAGGTAGATTTCGACGGAGCTCAAATACATTATTAGATTGAAAGGAGCATGAAATCTAGCCAATTAATATATAATTATTGAAAATGTATAATTACAAAAAATAAATACAAGAAGTTTCGCTGGTGAAATACACAATTATTTGTGTAAATATACATTTGTACATCTATAGTCCATACTTTTGTTTCTTTAGGGTCACTAGTGATGAGTCTTATGTAGACAAAACGGGCGTCTGGTGTACTAAATATAATTCTGGTACCTTTAATAACTATTTACACCACCGGGTCTATGCCACTGCTGGTGGACGTTTCGTCCCCGAGGGTATCACCAGCCCAGTAGTCAACACTTCGGTGTTGGCATGAATATCAATAATATGGTCATTTTCATAAATTTCCTGTTTACAAAACTTTAAGTTTTTCGAAATACTAAGAATTTTCTTATACCAGGCATGGATTACCTTGGCCATATTTGGCACAACTTTTTTGAATTTTGGATCCTCAATGCTCTTCAACTGTGTACAAGTTAGGCTTTGTAAATATTTTGATATGAGCGTCACTGATGAGTCTTATGTAGACGAATCGCGCGTCTGGCGTACTTAATTATAATCCTGGTACCTTTGATAACCAATTAAATTAGGACATATCATATGCAAATTATGTTCTTGAAATATTTCGCAGATAATCAACACATTGTTTCAATTGCCAAACCCTTGGACGGCTATATTTGATTGACTGAAATATATGATCACTTTTGGATGTCTAAAGATTTAACACAGTGACGCCGGAACAAATCCAACTAAGAAAAGTGAAAGATCAAATTGATTTGTGTGTTTGTTGTCACCATTTGTGGGTAAAGGAGTTGGTAAACAAAAATGACCTGGCAGCCTGATTGTTTGAAATTCCAAGAATATCCCCAGGCTGTTGCTGGCTCGTAATATGTTTTGGCGTCTTCTAAGTATTTGTCATCTTTCGTTGCCTTATACATTTCAGCAGCTGCTTCACACATTTCGTCTTTCCATCCTGAGGAACTAATTTAAAATTAACCAATTATATGTATTAAAAAGTAATGAGAGTTACCTTTGCATTTGTAAAATGTACAAGAAGTATAATTCCGTGGATTTCATGGGTATACGCAATCCACGACTTAGAATGTTCAATGAAGTATAATATTTTCCTACGCTTATATTTAGACTTAAGTAAAACCACAAAATCGAATATCAACGAAAATACAGTTTTCTAACTATCATCGAAATGTGTATCCACAGAAAAAAATCTATCCATGCAAACGAGGTACATGTATAAAGACATCTCACACAGGACAACAATCAATAAGATGTAAAGTTACACATTAAATTCTAGATGCTTTTTAGAAAATGATAAATTTTCAAAAGACTGACATTTTTAAGATAATAAAAGTGTATTCTTTCCGACAGTCAACCTACACTGTAAACATGAAATACAAAGACACTTCATGTAATTATACATGTACATGTAGGAACCTTATGTCCAGTGGTTGTAGTTTGTTGATGTGGTTCATATATATTCTCTACGTTTTTTCGTTTCATATAAATACAGTTGAGACCGTTGGTTTTCCTGTTTGAATTGTTTGACATTTTTCGATCTTTTATAGCTTGCTGTTCATTGTAAGCCAAGGCTCCGTGTTGAAGACCATACTTTGACCTTAAGTGGTTTACTTTTACTAATTGTGACTTGGATGTAGAGTTGTCTCATTGGCACGTATACCACATCTTCTTAAATCTATGTACCAATAACATGGCTATCTGTTTAAAAGCTTCGTATTGCACATTTCAATCATATAAATGTTTAAATTTCATAAAGAGGATGTTACCCGTAAAATGCTTTTGCTTGGGGTATGCTATCTGAATATAAACCAGGATTAGCTTTGGCAAAATCATACAAGGTTTTTGCTGCCTCTAATAGCCTTGTACTGTATTTTCCATCTGAAAAAGTGCATGGTATTTAAAAACAAATAATATTATTAAAACATATATCCAATGCACTTATATTAAAGTGTTTGTTTAAAACTTTTAATTTTGTGGTCTTTTGGTGATATGAAAGTGCCCTAAATATAATGATAAAGATACATGTATGACAATTTGAATAATTAATTTGAAATAAAATTTCAAAAATAAATCACTATATAACAGCAGAGCATAGCTTGAAATAAACCAGTTTTCAAATTTGAGCAAATATTGATTCTCAAGATACATTTATTATTTGAATAGAACTTTATTTAGATTAATTAAACTATACATTTTTGAATGTTTTCTTTTCAGTTATTCAAATTCTAATATATGCAGAACATCAAATAAGAATTATTGAAGCAATACCTTTTTGCTTAAAAACAATCGATCCTACTGCTAAGGCAGCGACAGTATTGCCTGCAACGTCACTTCCGGGGGCGCCAGGATGAATTTTATAGGCGGGTCTGACCATTTGCATGTCTTCTGCTCTTCCCCAGAAACTATGATCGGCACCGACATCACCAACCTTTTGTAAGTGGATAATGAATTTTTTTCTACATCCTATCCTGTTTTTTGTTTATGCAATGCAAGTGGTTTTTTGTTCTTTGTTTGCTTTCAGTAGAGGTCATTTTGAGAATTAGTGTAGCAATTATGCAGCTAATGTAAAAATACAAAACAAGAACTCTCTCTCTATTTATATATGATAACAACGATAGTGTATTATTGCTTATGATACAAATATTCGCCAAATACCAAAGGAAAAAAAATGTTTTTAACCTACCCGCATTGTCAACTGCTAGATGTTAGTCAAGAGGCACACTTTGAAACTGTATCTGTTGTATCCCTTTTCTGTAGTTCGTTGGGATAAATATTCGTAAAAGGCCGTTCAATGAGCCGTTGTACATCATTGTCATTTGGTTTTTTAAAAATTGTTGCGCAAAATGCGTGTGTTTCTCAAATTGATTGTTCTAAATCTGTAGGATGCATACAGATAGGTATTATAGTATATAAAGAAACAATGGTTACATGTTCATTACCTGCATCAAATAGTTCTTTTGAGGTTTTTACCTTGTTATTTTGGGGCCCTTTTACAAATAAGGGATACATGTTCATTACCTGCACCCATAATATCTTTTGGTCAGGAACCCAACACTTGAGAAAATAGTCGAGTGGTGTTCTCAAACTATCGTACATATGGTCCAGTTCTCCATCATGTTCATAAGCGTCTTTGAATACTTCTAGTCCCCATCCCAGAACATGTGCTGATTCGGCCATGGGGAGATTGAATTTAACGTGATCTGCAGCTGTGGAAAATGTATACGATAGATATAAGAAGATGTGGTTCATGTATGAATGCCAATGAGACAGCTCTCCATCCAAGCCACAATTTGTAAAAGTATTATAGGCCAAGAATACGTACGAGTAAATAAACTAAATACTCTACAATGATCAGTAATTTATAGATATAAGATGTAAGGAATTTGACGCGACTGTCATACAAGTGAGCGGTTTAGCTAGCTTTAAAACCAGGTTCAATCCACCATTTTCTACATTAGAAAATGCCTGTTCCAAGTCAGGAATATGATAGTTGTTATCCATTCGTTTGATGTGTTTGGACTTTTGATTTTGCCTTTTGATTTTTGATTTTCCTATTTGAATTTTCCTCGGAGTTCAGTATTTTTGTGTTTTTAAGTGATAAGTAAAAATGCTACTGTTCCAAATAAGAACTGGACTCAATTATATTTACAAAGAAAATAGAAGACCTGTGTTATAGTGACAATTTTTTTTAAAGGACAGTGGTGCAATTATTGTAAATTAGATTAATTCATCTATAAGAAATAAAAAAGCAAAGTGTTGAAATATACCTTGACGAAATGTAAATGTTATGCAAGCATCAAAGCGGACGGCTTAGTAATTAAGGATCGCCAGATGTGTCCTTCTCTACACGAAATTGTTTGGACTATCCCATTCTTGCATCACTTGACCATCCTAAAAGCTTATTTTGGACACTCTTGTCGTAAAATATGAATGTATCAAACAAGTTTTATATAATATAATTTTTCAAGGTATAGAGACACTGTTTACATTTGTTTGATATCTTTAATGAGAATCATTTACTTTTCCAATTCAAACATATTTACCATCATACCATCCTCCGGTTAGATCATGACCATCACCATTATCCTGCATGGCGGAATCATTCCTCCATTGAATTCGATTATTAGAAGGAAGTTTGCCAGATCTCTGGGCATCATAAAACAGAATGGAAAGTCCCATAGCTTTACCATAATCATGTTTCATCTTAGATCTATCTAAAATACAAATATTGTTAAATGAAAAGGGCGGATTTAGGCGCGATACATACCCCTAGTCTCTTCCTCGGCAAAATTTGGGAAACTATAACTTTTTGGTGTAAAACAGGTAAAACAATCAGTTGTGTTTCGCTCGACAAAACTGTTAGGAAAGCACCAAACTTACCTCAAATCATAAATTCACGACCTTTAACAATGAGCAAATACCGTACTGTATATAACACCCTGGATGACAAAATGTGAAACAAATAAAAAAGGAAATCGAATTGACTGATTTATCCTTTATAAATGAACGACCAACAAATTTCAAATATTGGACAGCCACATACATGAGGCGAATGATTGATATGTGTAAGCATTCAAACCCCCCCCCCCCCCCCCCCCCCCCCCGACAGTTGTGTAATAACACAACATAAGAACAAAACTTTGCTAAAAGCCAAAAGATCTTGCCTTATCAGATTTGCACTAAGCACAAAAATAAGTAACGAAAATACAAAAGACACAATGTGCCGATATAATAAAGTTAATTACCTCTACGTAAATTACGTAATTACGTTTACGTAAATTACGTATATAACGTCATTACGTTCACGCAAATTGCCAGTGGTTCAATGCCGAGTTGAATCAATGTTTTGTTTTCCAAACTCAAATGTCAATTAGAATACTTGCGACGGACTTAGTTTATACACCAATACGAATATGACAATGCATTACATTTTGCAGTGAGCAAAATATACGCGAATTAATTGAATATTACTTAATAAATCCTGGGCATATATCAATATATGTTAAGTTATGTATTCAGCTATTAGAAATTCATAGATGAAACTGCAAACGAAGACCATATTCACACAATTTGGTGAAAAAAAATAATCTTTAAGAATGAGATTATTCAAAGGAACATTTTTTTGTTTTTTGTTTTTATTTGTTTTAATTTACGAGCTCCATAAACAGTATCCCCGTGTGAAATCTGGAATGTGACATTTCGTAAGATGTTGGCAGTAACAGCCAAGCTTCTTAAGGGCATATGATACAGTTACAGGGGAGGTAATGACGTTGCTAACGTAAAATGTTATTTTCGCGAAGTCAAACTGTGACAAATCGGGAAAAGATGCATTTTTCGACTGATTTTTATCATTCAAACTGATTTAATTTGAAAACGAGTTCATGAACCCCTATTTTTCAAAACAGCAATTTGTTTCATTTTGCAGGAAGATCATGTTACCCGAATTTTATAAAACTGTAAATAGAGGATTTTTTTAAATTGTGATAAACATGCAGCAAAAAATGACATATTTTCCTCAATTCCTGAATATTTGTTAAATATGAATTACTTCTGAATAAAAAATGCATGATTTTTTTTAGGAAACTTACAAAATACAGAAATTACCGTTTATTTAAGAAAAAACAATTTGTGTTTATCTTTTATAACAAAAAAGTTATGTCTTTCTTTCGAAAAAGAAATTACGGCCACGAATCCGAATTTTGAGCAAATATACAAATTGTCGACCTCCTTTAACTCCAAAAGTAGCACATGAAGGTATATTTTTTATCACATATTTGATTTTATCAGGTAAAAAATAGCCTAAATGCAAATTTTCACGAACTTGTAAATACAGGACCAAAACTGTATCGTTTGCCCTCAACCAAAACGTTGTATGTTTGAAAGCATTGAGTAAACTTTATTTATGCAAGGTAAGAAAAAAGTAAAATCACAAAAATACTGAACTTAGAGGAAAATCAATTCGGAAAATCCATAATCACATGGCAAAATCAAATAACAAAACGCATAAAATACGAATGGACTAGAACTGTTATATTCCTGACTTGGTACGGGCATTTTCAAATGTAGAAAATAGTGGATTAAACCTGGTTATATAGCGCTTACCCTCTCACTTTAATGACAGTCTCATCAAATTCCGTTATATTTACATTGATGCGTTGATTAAACAATAAATAAAATAGTCAAAATATTGGTACATCAGTCATCATCGTATAACAATTTTAAAAGGAACAATTTAACAGAACACAAAAACATCTACTATCTACGAACACATTGATTGATTTGAGTGTCTGACGTCAGAAATTTTTTATACGTCACATAAATTTGTCGTTCAATGTGAATACAAACAATTTTGAAATTTAAGAACTGTACAGGGTAAAATGTTTTGCCCCAATAACACACATTTTCTTTTCACGATAGCCTTCAATAGATTATGAAAGGTCATTTACCAAAAATTTAAGCAAATTCTAGAATTCTCTTTTTTCGATTTGGGACCCAAATAATACAATGCAAATATAAGGTAAAATTTCGTGTCAGCCTTTTCACTTCATTCCTCTTAATTAAATATATAGAAAAAGAGCTATATGTAACCTATAAACATTTTTAGCTTATTTTGTTCCTGATGCTCTTCTGACATGAAGTGTAATATTTTCAATTCTAAATGTTCTTGATTTCGCCTAAGAACATCCTATATATACTTTAGGAATACAACCTATAGTTGTTAATTTCCGTGTCATTTAGTCTCTTGTGGAGAGTTGTCTCATTGGCAATCATACCACATCTTAATTTTTGTATTCATACGCATTAATTGCATATAGTACTTCTTTCTTGGCTGCTTAGTGCTGTCCTCTGGTTTAATTGACATCGCCCAGATTGCAGACATATTTAACAATTTCTACTTGTTTTTGATTCTAGACTATCGTTATATGTCGAATAACCAGTTACTTTATACATACCAAAACCAACCGTAGTTACCGCTGGTCTTCCATTTGTCGAATGTGTCCCAGTTGTCATCTGGTGGGTTGTATATACTTTCGTTGGTACTGTTTTTGGCGTTGTAGGTTTATTTGTTACAGTACCAGTATTTTCTACTGTTAATGTACCGTAATGATTTGTATCAGGAACACCACCTACCAAGAAATCAATCTTCAGAGTGTTTCCTGCCATAAGAATTCCATTCGTATCAATGTTTGTCATAACAAATTCCGTTTTATCAGTGCTATTGTGTATCATCTTAGCATTCCACACCTTCAACGAAGCAATCGCTGTTTTAGTTAGTTTCATCACTGCATGAGTTTCAGTGTCTTCATTTTGGTATCAAACGTTATTTTAGACATATCTTACTTCATTTGAATCAATATGAGTTTTTGTTCATAACGATTTTGTTAAGTTAAGTCAGAAACCTCGTCAGCGTTCGAGCTTAGTAATGTCACATGTACGGATGGGAGATGGCAGAGTTTTGGTAATATGTCGAGGGAGAAGGGTGGGCAAGGTTACTCTTTGGACCAACTGGATTCTAAAATAGTTATATATTACATGTCTGCCAGATGTTTGTATCCCCTAGAGACCACATGCTGTAGATATAAGTAACTTAATGTCATGTCTGTCATCGTACGACATTTAAGAATGAGCAAAACCCACAACGTATACTAAACTATTTAAAAAAGACCCTGACATGATAAAATGTGAAATAATTCTAACGAGAAAATCGTTAATGTATACAAAAAAATAATATCTGCGTAAAACATGCAAGTGAATATTTCACAAGGGATGTTTCATTTTAATTTAGCTCATTTTGACAAAATTTAACTAAGATGACTGCTGCAAGCGTATTAATATTTCACTATTTCCTTTTCATTTATGATTGAACAAAATAGATCCAAAATTATTTTATGTGTATCTCTTAGCTAACTCACCTTTATTAAGAGTTCAAATAAACGGCAAATAACTAGTAAAGCATTACTATTACACCTGTTAGGCGTATATATATATGATAAATTTTCAAAGACGATAATTTATGATATTTCATTTTCATAAATAATGCTTACAAAAGTAAATACACATAACATATCTGAACCGTTTTTTTCGAAAATATTACGTAAACAATAAAGTCCCAATTATTTAATAAACCTATAATAATCTTGAAAGCATTGAAGAATTTCACTCTTTCTGCAAAAAAGACCAGATCATGCTACCCCCTTTGTTCACAACTATCTTTTTCGTAGATTCTAGACAATTTAAAGGTTTATCATTCGTCGGCAACTGACTGTTGGTGGCTAAATCTTTGTTTGTTAAATGTTTTGTGTGTTGTTGGGTTTGCTGATTTATTGACGTTTTATTTATACACAGTAAATCTGTTATTTAAAAAAAATAAAGTTTGTTATACACATGAATTTTACCTGTAGCGTGCCAACTGGATTATTGAATTTTACACGAATCCTCCATCCGTTGAGATCCACTGTATGAGCTAGTCTAATATAGCCTTTAAAACCGTTGTTCCACGAAGTTTCGATATAGACACCTTGGTTTTCAGCATTGACAGATAATATACCTACTAGAAGGCTTACAAAGATCATCATTTTAACTTGTGAGTAGTTTCTCGATTCCACCTAAAATAAATCATAAAAGATTATAAAATGTCTTGTTAATACCCAGCACAGAAAAAAATGCCCCCTTTGTCAGTTAGTTTGACGTTACTTAAAGTTGATTGATTGTTGGTTGCTTAACGTTCAATGACAAATATTTCATGCATATTCAGGACTATATAAGAAATGACTTTTTATTTATGTAAATATGTGCACAACTTCAGATTTTCACGAATACATATGAAGCCCTTAAGTGTACGGTATACTACTAGCCTGTCTGACACAAGCCCACCAAATATACATCTGTGTTTATATCATATAACTTGTAGATAATATCCTAAAAACTTTAACAGTAAGTAAATATATTAATATTGAACTTACCTTATTAAGAAAAAGTCAGGAGTTTAAGTAGACATAAACTAAAGGTGATAATATAAGGTCATACTTACAATCTTAAAAGTCTGTTATCTGTAGACGAGTGACATTTTCCGAAAAGACGCTTAGTTAACGACTTCAATGCACCATCTAACATCATGAACATAGGGCTATAATATATAGTGTATCAGAAACCTATAATTACATGTATATATATTTTCTATTTCGTCCAGTTCTCAATACTTTGAAAGGTTGAATTTCCGTTAAATCTGATCTAAGGTCAAGATAAAATTGAGAATGGAAATGAGGTATGTGTCAAAGAGACAACAACCCGACCGTAGAAAAAAACAACAGCAGAAGGTAACCAACAGGTCTTCAGTGTAGCGAGAAATTCCCGCACCTGGAGGCGTCCTTCAGCTGGCCTCTAAACAAATAAAATTGAGAATGAAAATGGGGAATGTGTCAAAGAGACAACAACCCGACCAAATAAAAAAACAACAGCAGAAGGTCACCAACAGGTCTTCAATGTAGCGAGAAATTCCCGCACCCGGAGGCGTCCTTCAGCTGGCCCCTAAACAAATATATACTAGTTCAGTGATAATGAACGCCATACTAATTTCCAAATTGTACACAAGAAACTAAAATTAAAAAATAAATTTTTTTTTTTTTTTTTAACTACATAATAATTTTATTCATCAAATATTGCTTGTTACATAAACCATCAAGATTCCAAGCTTCTCTTGACGTACCCTGTTACAATCCACTGACTACCCAGGGAATAGTCAGCTGATTAAATTAATTGACATACATTTTTTACAAATCTCTATATTAACAATTTAAAAATATTATTCATTGACTATGTGTCTTTTTATTGAAAGTAACATTGGACTTATTGCCTTATGTCCATTAAGATTGGTATCTACTCTCTTTGTGTATTCGTTAATAAAAATTCTGAATACGTCTATGTTTTTTGTTTTCTGTTCAGATACATAGTACAACTTGTATATTGAAAAACTAATAATTGTAATCAAAAAATTTATCGGGTAATACTTGCTGTCTGTAATTTTGTATCCAAATATCATGTGTTGTAATTTTATTGAAAAATGTAAATTACTCTTTTTTAAAAGTTCGTTAAATTGTTGCCAAAATCTTGTTAAATAAGAGCAATTGAAAAAATAATGAGCATAGTCTTCTTCTAAGTTACAAAAATTGCAAAGACTGTTATTAGTTATTTTCCATTGCAATAAATGCTTTTTGGTTGGTACAATAAACTGTAGTAGTTTCCATCTGTATATTTTTAATTTATTTTCAGTTAAGTATTTGAAAATAAAGTTATATAATGAATTCATATTTGATTCTTCTTGCATTGGTAAAATATTGAGCCATCTGTTTATCCCTATTGACGTTTCTGTTTTACTATTCACTAGAGAGTCATATAACATTTTATTTGAAAAAAATGTAGTCTCAAAATAACGATCTTTCCATGTGATCTTATTTCTCTGGATATTTACTTTACTTTGGACAGAATTTTCTTGTTTAACTATGTCAATCCAATTTTGTGGAATGGATTGTTTCAATTTATGAAATTCAGCAATCCAGTTTACTTTACACTTTAATTTGTTCAAAATATAATTTTCTGATAGTGACATAGTGTCATCTAGAATGTCATTCAAGTATATTATATCACTTTTAATCCAGTTTTCAAATATAATTGGTTTCTTATGAAATGCAATAAATTTATTTCCCCAAATTGTTTGTTTTCTTATATCAGCATAAATCACTGCTTGTTTTGTTTGCCCACCCCCAGTCAAAATCCAGGACTTTATTACTTCTCTATAAAATTCTGGAACACGTTTAAAATATTCTAAATGTTTTATATCATTTAAATTCATATTAAATATAACTAAAATATTATTAGACACTTTTAAATATTTAAAAGGTATTAGCTTCCAGTTGGAAAATTTACCATTAACTAGTCTATATACCCATGATGCTTTAAGCGCTATAAAATAACTTTTAAAATCGACCATTTGTAGGCCTCCTTTTTCATAAGGAAGTGTTATCAGGTTTCTTTTTACTTTGTCTGGTTTCCCATCCCAAATATATTTAAAGCTTTTTGTTTCTATTTCTTTAAGATAGTTTTCAGGTGTTAAGCAGACACTTCCCAAAAACGTAAATAACGGCAAAATTAATGCTTTAATAATTAGTATTTTCCCTAAAATTGAAAGATTCCTTTTTTCCCATGTCTTGAATAATTTCATCATTTTCTCTATTTTACAATTCCAATTTAATTTTTCGCATTCATCTTTATCATGTCCAAAAAACACCCCTAATGCTTTAATGGGTTTATCTCCCCAATTAATCCCCGCAATTTTATCTTTACATGATTTCAATTTCCCGATCCACAATCCTTCTGTTTTATTTCTATTTACCAATAGTCCTGAAAATGAGCCAAAAATTTCGATTATATTCATTGCAGATATTACATCGTTTTTATCTTTACAAAATAATGTTGTGTCATCTGCTAGTTGTGAAATTTTAATGCTGTGCTGTGAAAAAATAAATTTGTTAGTTTCTGAGGTGTATACTGACACCTTTGTGCTTTATAAAGTATATTTCCATAAAAAAAAATTTGGATGTGAAATACCTGAACGTATAAGAAGTCTGCATGCCAATAGACATAGTTTTTTTGTTTATTGCTACTAAAAAATGATCTAAAAGAGTTTGAACATATACATTCACATTTGGACTTTTTAAATGCCCATTTAATTAGGTTTGTGAATTTTTTCTTAATGAGAATGTGAGGCAATGTGGTATATAGGGTAGAAAAATCAAAACTTTGAACAGATTCAAAATCACCAATAAGAGCATCCTTCACTTTCTCAAAACATTGCTAATTCATATATGCTACATTTTTGCTGAGTATTAACTTAAACTTATGGATCGGATTTAAATGATTTTAAATTACATCGAAATTTAGTAAGAAATAAAATTAATTGCGATTCCTTTACAGAATATTGTATTTCTTAAAAAATCATCTAAAATAATTCTTGCATTAATAAAACATTGAAATACACAAAACAAAATTGATTTGCCACTTTTTGTTGAAGGATAAAAAAAATTCATTTTAATCAAAAATTAATTCATATAATTATATTTATATTTGAAGCTTTACATCACCCGAAAATACCGCTATTATATATACATGTATAGCTGCAAATAAGGACCATTTACATAAAACAATGAGAAAACCCATTACGAAAATGACCTAATTTAAGAACAAAACGAAAACAATATGATAGACAAGAAACAACACCAGCCGCTGAACTATACTCCTGTCACATTTTTGTCCGGGATAAAGAAATTGCGAGCATGCCCTCAACTCGACCCTCTTACAGTTATACAGTAGCACAACATACATAATGATTGTATATAAATAATCATTTGAAAAAGGCTTTATTTACTCAAAATTTCGACACATTTCAATAAATAACTATCAAAATCATTGATTTATTAATTGATGTATTTGTGTTTAATGTCTGTTTCAACACAATTGTGTTATTTCGTGGCGGTAAATTTTTATCAGTGGAGATTTAGAACGATAGAGTGCACGGAAAGAACCATAAATTTTCATAAATAGATTGACGACCAAAAAGTACCAAATGGTAGAAAACTTGCAGTTAGTTAAAGTTAGTTCAAAGCAAATAGCAACTAATAAATCAATTCATGTTTCCAAGATTTAATACCTAATATAACACATCTAATAGATTTGATATTTAGCGAGAAGACGTCATCAAACTTGTGAACACAAACAATCCCACACTTTAGGTATCCACAGGATTTAGGATTTATTACAAGTACATTTCCATTCAAGTTATCGAGATTAAGTGCATTCTTGATGTTCCTAACTGAAAAGTTTCCATTTTCAAAGTTATTTCGACTTCTTACGAAAATGAACTAGAATGAGAGAACAATTGTTTTTTTTATAATACAGTAACAAAGAGAAAGAAGTAAAACAAGAATGCACATGCTGAAATGTCGCGACTGCTTTACTAACATTTCATTTTATTTTATTTTGAAAAGTTTCATCACCATATTCTCTGAAACTCAATAAACTAAAAGATCATTGACATAGAGGACCAGGCCAGACATATCCTGTCAGACAGACATGTTTACGTTTATAAATTATTACTTGGAGTTATTAATGAGTTGTCTCATTGGCACTCATACCACATCTTCCTATACATATGTACACCTTACAATTGTTCTGTACACCAAATATATATTTGACTTGTTGATTACAGTAATTGAAAAACCGATCAAATGATTGATTGATTGTTGGTTCCTTAAAGTCATAAGAAACGAGTGACCGGTGAAAAATAATGTTCTTCCAATTCTTGAACCAATGCATACAAACATCATAAACTTAGTCTTCTGTGCACGTAATTTATCATTTTTTCGTGCATATTTCGTATAATCGTCAATTTTTTTTTTAATCGGTCAGTGTTGTTATGAAAATATGGCAGGTAATTAAAGTTCGTGTTTAAAGCCGAGGTTTAACGATGGTCACCTGTTTGTCAACAATCGACATAAAATAAACAAAAAAGCATGGAAAGAGAGCACGTGTTTAACATGTAAATTCAGATAATAGTTTATTTAAAGACATTCATGCGTATTGTGACCACCGGATTTTTACGAGATGGGTCACACTGAGGTCACTTTGCATACGGAAAATATGTCGGGGGAATTGCTTGCTGGAAGCAGAGACATATATGTGTATATATGTCTCTGCTGGAAGGAAGCAATTAAAATAAAGTACACTTCTTCTAAATATGAATAAATTAAAGAATTTTCTTCAGAAAAAAGTATATGTACATAAGTTTTATAATGAAAACTATCCATTGAGTTATTAAAACATAATATGCATTAATTTTTTTTGTTTGAGGTTTCTTATGACTTTAACGTCCAGTGGCAAAAAAGAAAACCGATCAAAACACAAAAGCTTAAAATTGACCTCTGAACTACAAAAAAGAGGTCAATGAGAGATGAAACAAACATTTCATACACAACATATAGTTGGTCTACTGCTTAGAATATCTGAGGAACGGACATAATCATGTAACCTTGATCTGCAGTTGCTTTCCGGTGAAACCAATCATGCGGACTTGTAGACATTACAAGGAACCTTTATACCAAATATAGTTATCCTATTAATCAAAGAAGAGAAATTCACTCGAAAATGATTTTTCTTTATATGAACATGTATCCTCAACCATAAAAGTGAAGTCAAAGACAATAAACACATGCCAGGCGTAAACGAACCAACATAAGGTATCTTCTTACAAGGCATAGATGGAGAGTTGTCTCATTGGCACTCACACCACATCTTCCTATATCTATAGATCATCCAGAATTTCTTCTTTCTGATATAGCTGGACAGTTATACACATGTCTTTCAATACGGCGACCGTTGTCGCAGACAAGAGAAAACAACTAAATGTCTGATTCCACAGGAGAAAGGAGTAGGGGCATTAAGGCCTGGATTTGGCCCACAACAATTAAATGTTTGATATCTATTTCAAATTGGCACATTATGTTTAGAAATGCACAGGTTCAAGAAATATAAAAGAAAAACATCAAGATTTTTACCTGATGACGTCACAATTACGTCATAATATGTACTAATTAAAAGAAAACGATGAAAAATACAGATTTTATGCAGTTTTCCATTTATATTTCTGTTATGGAAACATCGTGCGCAGGCAAGAAACAACAAAATAATTTAACAGAAGCTTTATTATTACTATTGACATGATCCCACCAAATATAAAGTTGTTTCTTGGGTGCGCACATACTTTTTCAATCTAAAATATGCATAACATTTGATGAATAACAAGGAAAATCACGAAATTTTACAAAATATGCAAAATAAATCATGAATTGTTGCCATGGAAACTTGTTCAATGTCGAACTTGTTTTGTTTCTCTGGGTACCTTGTACTGTAGTACGGTTTTCAGTTATTTAAGAATACATATGATAACTTTTAAATTTGCAGTAATTTTTGGGCCAAATAAGGGCCTTATAGGGGCTACTCCTTTGATAACAATCATTGTCTTGATTGTCTGAACAGCAAACACATAAGGCTATTTTTTGTAAAGTCTTCTGGACTTAAAGGGGCACTAGCTACGAGATATATCTTTTTGTTCAATCATAAATGAAAGTGAAATAGTCAAATAATAATTTGCTTTTATCAGCTAAAATGTTTCAATTTGTCAAATTAAGCTAACGACTATTGATATTGAATTATTCACTTGCAAGTGAATAATTCGACCTCGTTAAATCCGTATTCATGTGAACTCCAATTTAACCCCGTAGAAAGATATAGAATAACGCATGCATTGTCCGTGTCCGGTTATTTAAAGGAAAAGAATGTCAACATTGAAAGTGAAACAAAGGTAAAAAATTTGATTGAGTGATTTGATCCACTTAAAATTATTTTTATATAGGTAAAAACGACGATAGACATACATTTTTTAATCTTTTATACAAAATGTAATAGATCTATAAAAATCCAATTGCACATGTTGCTTAATCTATTAATATCTATGTTTATGTTTAAATCGCTTATATAGTCATATAAGGTCAACTCGATAGATGACGTCTTGGCTAAAATTCACACGTAACGAAGCTACATTTTATTGAGACCATGTCCTGTAAATTCTTTATTTCATACTTTTAATAGTTTGGAAAAATGTTTAACATTGATATCAATAAAATATGAGAATTTTAGTCAAATCGGTGAAAATGAATTTGGAAGCCAGTGACCCTTTTAACTACAAAAACTTTATTTAATTTTTTTTTAATAAAACACACAAAAACCGATTATTATGTTCTGTGAATTGGTACTGCAAAATGTCAGCAGCTGCAAGTCATTATATGAAGCTTTGTAAGACGACAAATTCAAAAAGAACTCGTTCAATGTCGGGCATTTAACAATGGTAGTTGCTTTGTTAGATTATTTTTTTTTATGTGAGAAAACATGTTTTATGCATTACAGACAAACTGCAAAATATATTAATGAAAATTTGGAGAATTTGGTTAAACTGATGAATTGAGCTTGGGTCAAAGTTGTCAAGGTCAGATCAATGTGAAAAATTGAAGATGTGAAATTAAGGACTAACATGCGTGGATATAAGAAGCTATTGGTCACTCCTATACTTTTAATGTAATTAACAACGATGCGTGAACAAAACAAACAGAAACTATAGTTAAAACTGTCAAAAATAGGAGTAAAGCAGTCCACATTGGCGTGTTAGCATCTTAATCACAATAAAGACAAACAAATGTAACAGAAAGGCACAAAAGGCATACATCAAATTTAACAACCTCGTTTAGATTTTTGTATTATCAATTTTCATTTATCTATGTAAAATTCACCTATATTTTAGATAAAGAAAAAAAAATCAACAAATATTTCGTGCCTATGATATGATACGCTAAAGACGCTTTAGACTACACAATACCTATCATGTGGCCCTCGAATAAAGCAGTTGGACATTTGCGAGGACAAATAAAGTACGAGTGTGATATATCCTGTGGTGTCTGTCAATGGTGGTATGCGGTTTGCATCTTGTGTTGACTGTTGTATTATTTATTTGTGTGTTTCTCTGTGATAAATGTTCTTGTGTGTATTTGTGTTGTATTTCAGTCACGCAGTGTTGTCATTTTAGTAGTGTTGTCAAATCGTTCACTTTTGCCTAACCGGTTACTCGAATAATCGTTCGACCGATAAACCTGTTAACCAGTAGTTTAAGTTGCTGGTTATAATATAATCAAATACACCTTATCAACTACGGCGTTTGTACTAACTTCAGATTGAAAAAAAAATAAAAAAATCTTGATCTCGCAGAATTTAATAATTCTGAAACCGTATATTCTTTCATTGTCTCTTGTTGTCTCCGAAAATAATATGGAGTAGATCAATTTGAAATCATTAAGCATGTTACTCGTACTATCAAATATACATTGATTTCATTCACATTGGTTTGCATCGCACAATTTTTTAGTCAGCATTTCTTTTGAAGTATGACAAAGCCTTGCACGACGGAGATTGCACATTCAGATGTAGGTCTTCACAATATAAGAACAACAATGTAATAATGAAGTAAATCGTAAAATTCAATCGTATTAAAAAAATGTAGACTAATTGCATTGTACGTTTCCTTAAGAACTTGCACCTAGCGGAGAGACAAGTTCTAATTCATTTTACGAAAAATAGCTAAAATTACTTTGGCATTTTACAGTTTAAAATGCAACTGAAGATTTAAAAGACGGATAATGCATTTTTTGAAATCAAAAAAAAAAATTAAGAAGTTTTAATATATTTTTGGATTAACAATACCAATCAATTTACTGGACAATTGATCTGTTAACCTTTGACAACACTACATTTTAACGATATTTTGTAACATTGTCATAAAGTGGGTGATTTGACTAGCCATCACACCAGGTTTAACCCTTCATTGTTTCTTTATGTATCCTGTACCAAGTCACACATGGTAGTTTGTTTCTATGTGTGTTGGCGTTTGCACGGCCGACACTCGGCTAACCGAGAGATAGGTCGGTTAATCTATATTGAGTATGCGGCTATATCGGCGGTGGGTCTGTTAATCGGGTTGGCTAAAGTCTGTTAATCAGGTGTTATCGTGAAAATCAGTGCAAGGTCAGCATGTTTCATTGTATAACTTTTTAATTATATTTATATCATAAAAACTATTCATGTCTGACAAAATTATTTGGAGTACTGAATCCAGTGGTGTAATTATTTTTTTTCTTGGTCCAATAAACGATCTATAAAATGAAAAGGCGAGTTACTCATCAGTAAATTTATACACATTTTACACACACAAAATGTACACAAATATGACAAGTTGGTTGAGTTTACTTGCATGCAATCTTTTGAACATCGAAAAAAGACTGGCATTATGTTTGTTTACCATATAAACATCAATATGTGAAAAATCTACACGAAAAACTGTATTTTGGTGACATAAATTAATTTTTGATAAAAATATGGTCTGTTAATGGGTCGGATGTATAAAACTCGGTCTGTTAAATGGTCTGTTAAGAGTTATGAATGGCATTACAAGAATAATTTAATTGCTATATGGGGTGTTATCTGAATAAAGAGATAGGCCCAAGATTAGTGGCTAGAATAAATGGAAACAACACATGAACAATGAAACATAAGTTTAGACAATGGAATCTGAAAATTGATAGAAATGATTTTAAAAAGTGTAAAATCAAAGTAATATTAATTTCATCAAAGAATGGTCGCATATATCATGTGGATTCTGTTTCATTGATATGAATTGCACCAATTAATTTGTCATTTACATAGTTAACAAGTACATAAATTAGAGATAAACTTTCTAATGTTTTGACTTTTTTTAATAAAATGAACTGAAATATGTTTATAATGCAAACAAATATAGACAAACCTTTCAACTTCAACCTTTCTCTACACCACCTGGAAGGTCAATCGACAGAAAAACAAGCACGTTTGCAGACTGCAAGTCGGCTAAATGACTTGCGATATCATAGGAATATATCATTACTCGACAAATAAAATTAATATTATGCATTAATTGTGATTTACAGGAATATAAAGCTGTCTTGTTGATACACATTAAATCAGCACCCAACACTAATATAAAAAAAACTTCCTAATTTCTTGTTCAGAACCACGGTTTAGAACATTTCCTTAGGCGGCAGAAAATGAGAATGATGACTCGGTACAAAGGAAAAATACATACCGGAAATAAACTCCTCATAGATACCAGGATTGAAATTTGATATTTGCGCCTTATATTTACGCCAGACACGAGTTTCGTCTACGAAAAACTCATCAGTGACGCTCGAAAAAAATGTTTAAAAGGCCAAAAACAAAGTTGAAAAGCATTGAGGAAATACAACTTATACCGGCGTCACACATCAGCGTATAGCTCCGGCATGTTAAAAATCATTTTCGCTGCCAATATGCTTTAAGCGTGTATTGGGCGTACTAGAAGCGTACCTAAGGCTTAGCGTTTATCCGGCGTTCAAGAAACGTATGTTGGCGTATGTTGTATGTTTTTAAATGCTGCATAAAAATTTTTCTCGGGTTGTAGCGTTCATCAAGCGTATTTACTTTCCTTCAGTGGCTAGAGGTATAGGGGGAGGGTTGATATCTCATAAACATGTTTATTCCCTCCGCAATTTTGCGCCTGTCCCAAGTCAGGAGCCTCTGGCCTTTGTTAGTCTTATATGATTTTTAATTTTCGTTTCTTGTGTATAACTCGGAGTTTATCATGACGTCCATTATCACTGTACTAGTATCCATATTTTTAAGGGGCCAGCTGAAGGATGCCTACGGCTGCGGGAGTTTCTGTCTACATTGAAGACCCATTGGTGGCCTTTGTCTGTTGCCTGTTTTATGGTCGGGTTGTTGTCGCTTTGACACATTCCCCATTTTCTTTCTCAACTTTACCTTTGTATTTCAACGTACTTCAAATTTATGCAACGCGCTTTGAACGATTGCTTAGCGTTCCTATGGCGTGCAACTAACGTATAACCGACTTTGTCAGTTTTCTCTGTATGTTTAGTGCACGCTGGTCTATCCGCCAATGTGTGACGCCGGCATAAGGTAATCTATTCCTGAGGTTGAAAAGCCTTACTATTCTAAAGAAAACGCATGGAATTTAACCAGCTGAATTGCAACACATGACAGATTCATAGATGTTACAGACTTTGACCAGACAAAGAAATAAGGCTGATTGATAACTTGGCGTAAATAATAAATTCATGCGAATACGAGCGGCCAATCAGTCCATATAACGCTAATTAAAGTGACACACCCTTTTAATGAAATGCAGAGAAAGAAAATTAAAATAAAAGTATAAGGATACTGTTGTACGGGGCGCCGAATGAGACTCTTGTGGTTTTGTACTCAAAATTCAATTTTGTACGGACAAAAGTGACTTTTGTTCAACAAAAATGAGTTCAGTTTAACAAAATTTGTATCATACTACTAATTTAAAATTTTGTCATACAAAATTATCTATCAGCGGACAAAAGTCACTTTTGTCATGACAAAATTCATTTTTGTTGCACAGACTTGAATTTTGTTACCTAATTTGAAAATTGGGCGACAAAAGTGAATTTTGTATTCAAATTAGTTAAGTTTGGTTACTGTGAACTAATTTGCATACAAAATCGACTTTTGTTACACAAAATTGACTTTTGTTACACAAAATTGACTTTTGTTACACAAAATTGACATTTGTTACACAAAATTGACTTTTGTTACACAAAATTGACTTTTGTCTCAACAAAATTGAATTTTGTCTGAACAAAATTGACAAAATTGAATTTTGTCTCAACAAAATTGACAAAATTGACTTTTGTGAGACAAAATTGACCAATGTGAGACAAAATTGAATTTTGTCTCAACAAAATTGACAAAATTGAATTTTGTCTCAACAAAATTGACAAAATTGAATTTTGTCTCAACAAAATTGATTTTTGTCTCACGAAAGTCAATTTTGTCTCACGAAAGTCAATTTTGTCTCACGAAAGTCAATTTTGTCGTCACAAAAATGAATTTTGTCGTCACAAAAATGAATTTTGTCGTCACAAAATTGACTTTTGTCTCAACAAAATTGACAAAATTGACTTTTGTCTCAACAAAATTAACAAAATTGACTTTTGTCTCAACAAAATTGACAAAATTGATTTTTGTCTCAACAAAATTGACAAAATTCACTTTTGTCTCAACAAAATTAACAAAATTGACTTTTGTCTCAACAAAATTGACAAAATTGATTTTTGTCTCAACAAAATTGACAAAATTCACTTTTGTCTCATCAAAATTAACAAAATTGACTTTTGTCTCAACAAAATTGACAAAATTGAATTTTGTCTCACAAAATTGAATTTTGTCTCACAATAGTTAATTTTGTCTCACAAAATTGAATCTTACCTCACACAATTGACTTTTGTGATTTAATTTCCATATCAGGTAACAAAAGTCAATTTTGTATGCAAATATGTTTATATTTGCATACCTTTTAGACAAAATTGACTTTTGTCATGACAAATTTGAATTTTGTCTACAAAAATGAATTTTGTCATGACAAAAATGAATTTTGTCTACACAAATGAATTTTGTCATCACAAAATTGAAGTTCTCACAGTCTGTAGCACATAGTTTTGTAAGACAAAAATGATTTTGTTATGACAAAATTGAATTTTGTACAAAACCATAAGAGTCCCATTCGGCGCCCCGTATGTTGCACCGAATTGTAATTTTTTCGTCATAAGTACATCTCATTTTTGTTTGTGAAAATATAAACTCAAGGTAGTAAGACTATTTTCGTGGCTAAATAACTCTTAACTGACACGATTTAAAGTGTCCAACCCATTAACAGACTATATTACCGTAATATTCATTAAAATGTGGTAGTACTCAACTTATATAACAATTATGAAATATTTATCAATGACAATTGATTTTTTAGAACTTTGTGTCCTTCAAATCATATCTAAAAATGTTTGTTTGCCTTTTATCTAAAATATTGCATATGCGTACAAGCATAAAAACCACATACTTGCGCGACGCCTTTTCGTTTTACTTAAAATTGCACAGGCTATGCATTTTGTTTAATGGTGGAAAATGTTCTATGATAGATATCATTTTGTCAGACACTTTTCTTTTTTTGATGTGATTCTCATAATGTGACAAAAAATCGGTATATTTAACAGAGTTTAACATTAAATTGTGAGTTTTACTCTTAACAGACGTATAACCAACCCGATTAACAGACCCACCGCCGATATAGCCGCATACTCAATATAGATTAACCGACCTATCTCTCGGTTAGCCGAGTGTCGGCCGTGGTTTGTTTCTGTTGTACTTCAGTGTTTCTGTTGTTCCTTTGTTTTCCTTTTTTAGTTGATGTGTTTTCCTCTTTTAACGTTTTAATCTGTAATCAGGATTTGTTTTCTCTCAATCGATTTATGACCTTTGAACACTCGTTTACTGCTGTGGATTTTTTTTAAAGAGCATTTAAAAGAAATCATTCCTAAAAGCTGTGATAAATAGGCTGAGGCTGAGCCTGACAATAGAAAACTACTATACATCTTTACTTTATTATAACATATGTAAGTTTTTAGTCTTCTCAGTATATAACAAATCAACATTTCGCCGGTGGAGATGGAGGCAGCTGGTTGTTGATTGCAAAATGGTAAAGACCTGTAAAACAAAATAAAGATGATGTATTTTTATAACGTGAACGAATAAGAAATTAAACCGGCTTATATACACGTTTCCTGTTGAGTTTAAAACAAATAAATCAAGACTTTTGCTGGTGGGCGTTTCGTTACCGAGGGTATCACCAGCCCAGTAGTCAGCACTTCAGTGTTGACATAAATATTAATTATATAATCATTTTGTAAATGTCCTGTTCCAAACTTTGAATTTTTCGAAAAACTAAGAATTCTGGGTCCTCAATGATCTTCAACTTTTTACTTGTTTGGTTTAATAACTATTTTGGTCTAAGCGTCACTGAGTCTTATGTAGACGAAACGCGCGTCTTGGGTAATAAATTATAATTCTGCTACCTTTGATAACTAGTGTTCAGGTTTAATTCTACGAACAGACAGACGCAATTGTGTTAATTACTTTTATCTAAGCAATGTTTTCTATATACATCTCAGTGTGTAAGATTGATTGTTCATGGTAAATGATACTTTCAGAACTATTCGCTGTCTCATGGGGATTGTTTTTTATTGGTAGGGGAAGACGGATTGCCTAGACAGAACCACTGACCTTCCACAAAAAAAATCTCAGTGTATACCGAGGTGTTTTATTTTACCTTAGTAATGAAACGCTTTAACTTTTATATTTCGTAATCTTAAGAACTTTTGTGTGTTCATCAAATGAAGCAGTTGGTTTTATCATATATTAATCCGTGCTCAAAAACAAATCACCCAAAATTTCAGTACCCAATGTGTTTTTTTTCTACTGATCTAAGTTTTTATAAAACTATTAAAAGGTCGATCATAGTTATGGCTTTATATGAATGAACAATTTTACCTGCACATGCAGTTTGGAAACCGGCATTGAAATCACAAGCTACTTCGTTTTTGACATAATCATCGCGATTGTCTTGATAATCGTCATTCGGACCGGGTCCACCACAAAGACCACCGTACAAAATATGCGGACTATCTTGCCATGAGGCCGCACACCAACCTGGCTTACATGCTCTGTGAAATAAAAAATAATCATGTGAAGGCACATGTACAGTTTATCGTACTATTATTTGTCTGTTTGTCTTTTAAATTTTAGGCATGGCGTTAACAGTTTAGTTTCAATCTATGAGTTTGATTGTCCCTTTTGTATCGTTCGTCCCTCTTTTATCTTCTCATCTATGTTATGATGGTATAATACCTAAACACTAATGGGAGAAATTGTGCTTGATTTTCATGATGAAGACAATCTTTCAACCACTTTAACTGAGGTCTGGAGCTAGCATGTTATTAATTGCTAGTAGTTCTATGTTAATGTATGTATCATTGTTTTTGCTTTGTTTCTTTTGATACCGGACTAAGAATTATTTTTAACTGAGTTTTACAGTGCGGATTGGTGTGTGTTGAATTATTTGAAATTGGCATGCTGTATAAGAGGAGGGTAGAGATTTCGAAAAACATGTTTTACTCTGCCGATTCTTTAGATAATTACTTGTATTTCCAAAAAAATCAGTTAACCCATTTGTGAAGTATAAACTGTATACTTACGCTCCTCTGTGGTGAGGCTTCTTCGGATAATTATTTCCAAATCCTATTTCATAACTCAAATGTTTATTATTGTCCCCTAAGATGTAGTTTATTTGTGACATGGCGTAATTCAGAAACTTATCTCCACCTATTCCATCGGCAACAGCAATCACGGCAATAAAAGCAGCATTAGCTATAAAGAAAAATAACCATATTTAAGTATCTTATAGTAAAGGTCAAGTAAAAAACGGTTTTATCTGTTCATTGTTTGTAAGGAAGGGTTCTTTTTGGAAACATGACTTTTAAAATTTTAATGACTGAATGACAAATCATTACACAGCAATGCTATATATGCACGATGCTGCAGTTGTTAAAATTGTCAAACAAAAACATACGCATTTTTACAAGTTTACTATGTTGTGTTTTGTTTATTGTTTACTGTTGCCAGTTGGTTTTTTTTTGCTAGTTTAATTTTATGACTTATGAGCCCTTTTATATCTTTCGCCCTTTCTTTTTAATACAAAACAAATCCAATAACTTCTTTATGTGTCTTTTATTATTGATATTTTACACAATGATGGATGACAGGATTTACAATTGTATGTTTAAATGAATAGCAATTAAATTGCTAAATAGTACCACGAGAAACATGAAATATTGCACTTGTATGAATTACTACAGTCATATATCTAAGGTTTGTCAAAAGTGAAAATATTGGCTTCAATACATTTAGTTTATGGTAACGTCAACATTATTATAGAAAAGTCTGTTGCTTTATCCTTGATGTTTATGATTTTGTGTCATTTGGGTTAATGTAGTTGTCATGAAGGTATTGTACTTTTGTCGTTATTTGTTTATTTCATTTTAAAGATCATTGACATATGTTTGTAAAGATTAAATGTCCCCTTAGATCGTACGAGTAAGAATAACGACTTACCAGCATATCTGTTTGACCCCCATTTATCCCTGTAAGTCAATCCACATGGTGTCATAGGAACAGAACCACCAGGGGCGTATGATGCCATAAATTCTTCCATGTTAGTTTTATATTTAGCTTCTTGAGTTAATTCCCAGAGAAGAAGCTATAAAGTATGCAGTAAAAATCAAATGAAACTAGAATGGATTCAGGGTTTTCTTCTTACGTACCAATTTTTTTTAATCAAGACAATTCTTTGTTCATTGATTCTGGAATTTCTAGTATTTCGTACACTGTACATCGAGCACATCAAATAAAACAAAAAACCGGAACTAACACTGCTTTTAAAGAATACTCGTAAAAAGATAAATGCATTGCATATAATTTCATTTCAGCGATAGTTTCTTTTACATTTTAATATAACTGGTCTAAAATACATAGACATGTTCAGTGTTTTAGTCTTATCTAAAACATGTTCATTGCAAACAGATCCCTACTATCCACAACATATAGTTTGCATGTAGTTTAATTCGTTTAGTCTCAAAGACTGCTCCGTAGCTGTTTTATCTGCGTATACAATATATTTAAGGTAGCTCATTTCGCGTTTAGCCCTTTCCAGCCCATTTTTCCGTGATTAGGTTTCGCGATTTTCAAAATGTTTCCTTATTTTTAACAGTACCGAATATACAGCAAGAAAATATCTAAAATCTCTTCAAGTGTATTTCATAATCGCATTGACATACCTGACAACCTGGTTGTTTTGCATCCCACGAATAACCCCATGCCAAAGCAGGATCATAGAAAGACTTAGCATCTGTCAAATACTTTTGATCTTTGGTGGCTTTATAAAGTTCAGCTGCAGCTTCACACATTTCATCTTTAAATCCTGATGAGCTAATTAAGAAAATATAAAAAAAATATTTATTGACTTGTGTTTGACGACACTTTCATGCTATTGGCCTTTTTCGTGACAGTCAGTTGTTTACGGTGATGAAGCTGTAATACCCGGGTAGATTGATCGACTTTCGAAAGTAGTGATATGCAATATATTAAACGTGTAGAAATAATTATTGACTTGATACCAAGGTCTAAATATTTGGGCAAGGGGTCAGGAGGTTTTTCATTACTGAAGTTTTAAATCAAATATTATTTCGAATCACTCATCCATATTACATCTAGATATTAACGTAGAAAAAAGAAAATTACTTTACTTTTGTCAACATCTACAGAGAATAATATCAAGTTATAACTATACGAATATTGTAAGATCTGCGTAGAATATGATAAACTACTAGCATTTCTAGGATATTACCCATAAAAGGCCTTTGCTTGAGGAACGCTGTTTGAATATATACCGGGATTAGCCTTGGCAAACTCGTACAATGATTTAGCTGCTTCCAATAATTTAGCACTGTAACCAGCATCTGAAATATTAAAACGGAAATCTTCAAACTTAAATTGAAGCAGTTCTTACTTAATGAATGCGACAAATAGTGAGGAGAAGGTTAAAGTAATGAAATTAATTTCGTAGTACTCCATTAATGTTACCTCGTGCAATTTGACTGAAATGTAGATCATGTTCACACTTCGCCATCATAATTACAAGGTTATTAAGGCATTATGAACAAAATATGGCATTTATTTCAAAGCATTGTTTAACTTCAGAAATTTTGATTTTTTTGAAAAACTGAGGCTTTTCTACTTCAGGCATAGATTACATTAGCTGTATTTGGCAACACTTTTAGGAATTTGGATCTCAATGCTCTTCAACTTTGTATTTTATTTGGCTTTTTAAACTTTTTGGGATTCGAGCGTCACTGATGAGTTTTTTGTAGACGAAACGCGCGTCTGGCGTATATACAAAATTTAGACCTGGTATCTATGATGAGTTTATTGAGCCAACCAAGATATAAAATATTAGAAATTTCATTCGGCTCATATGGTCCGATTATACAATCTAATTAAAAACGTTTCATGTTAGTTGGCTAAATATGACAAGGTCTGGCAATTGAGAAATTATTCAACAATTTTGACGTTTAAAGTAACTGCTCCGATAAAAGTGCTGAAACTATGTTCCCCACAGTAAAATAATGGTTTGTACTTTTAAAACATCTACATTATATCTAAATTATATGAAATAAAAAAAAATAAACACAAGAAATCCAGTCTAAATGTTTGTCAGCACAGTCGGCCGATTTATACGAATGTGTGCTCCCATAGTGCTTCAAATTGTCTAACCTTTTTCTTTGAACACAACTGCTCCGATAGCAAGTGCTGCAACTGTATTCCCTGCAGCGTCACTTCCTGGTGCCCGGGATGAATTTTATAAGCTGGTCTGCCCATGTGCATGTCCTCTGCTCTCCCCCAGAAAGCATGGTCTGGTCCACCATCACCTACCTATATGTATTGAAAAAAATGCATGAGGGATGGAAAGGGGTTCCTTCATTTCTATATAATTGTTTAATGTTAGACCTTTTATCTATTCTTTATTCTTTTTAAATCTTCAGCTTGTAATTCGCTGAAAGTCTAAGTTGCATTTTTTTTATAATAGATTTCTTTTCAAACAGCGTCAAATAAGGTTTGAGTAGAATTCCTTGTGCATGGTATCTTTCCGATTGATGCCCATACCGGTATACATATATTTGGCATATATATGGGTGACAAATGTGGAGCAGGATTTTCTTATCCTTTCGGATCGAAGCATCTAAGGTTGCCCCTATTTTTAGTGAGGTTCATGTTGCCTAATCTTTGGTATTAATGTTGTTCTTGCTTTAGTTTTTTTCCTGTTTTGTCTTGGCTTTCTCAGTTTTGTACTAGACTCCCGTGCTCGAATGTCCCTCTGCGGTCTTTCGCCTGTCTTTTCTGGTTATTTCTTATGCAATATGAGTCATTTGCTTTTTGGCTTATGTTTTAAATAAGTATTCGAGGTTAAATGAGATTGTTAAATGCACATGAACATAAAACCTATACATAACATAAACGATTTTTGAGCAAATGAATCACCTGAACCCAGTAAGTTTGTTGACTTGGAATCCAACATTTCAGGAAATAGTCCAATGGTGTTCTTAAACAATCGTACATGTCGTTCAGTTTTCCAGCATGCTCATATGCATCTTTGAATTTTTCTAATCCCCATCCTAGAACATGAGCTGACATTGCCATAGGAAGGTTGAATTTGACATGATCTCCAGCTGAAAAGTAAATATCTATGAATTCGCAGCGAAAACCAAGCCAAACATTTATAAAGGTAAAACGGTTTCTATGCAATTCAACAACGGAATACTAGTAGATAATCAAAGAACGAATTTCAATTTTGTCAGTTCTAATGTTATTAATATCTTCATGTTATCTCTAAAACAAAATTATCTACAAAATTAAAGGGGCACTAGCTATGAGATATATAAAAAATCTTAAGTAGGATTATTTTTGTTTAATCAATAATGAAAGTGAAATAGTGAAATAATAATTCGCTTTTAGCAGCCAAAATGGTTTAATTTTGTCAAATTAAGCGATGAAACATTGTTTCACTTGCAAATGAATTAGCCGACCTCATTAAATCCGTATTCATGTGAACTTCAATTTAACCCCTCGCTATAGATTGACAACGCATGCATTATACGTGTACAGGTTATTTTAAGAAAAAGAATGTCAACAATGAAAGTGAAACTACTGTAAATCATTTGATTACTGATTCGATCTATATAAAATCATTCGAATACGGTTAAAAACAATGAGACACATATATTTTTAATCTATAAGATAAAATCAAACAGACCTATAAAAGTCTAATTGAACGTGTTGGTTTAATCTATTATGTTATTTATGTTTACATCGCTTATATAGTCATCTGAGGTCAAATCAATAGTTAATTAGATGGCGTCTGGACTAACATACACACGAAACGAACCTACATATTATCTATAACATGCTCTGTATACTGTTTATTTTAGACTTTTGGGAGTTTGGGTAAATGTTTAACATTATTATAAATCAAATATGAGAATTTGAGTCAAATCGGTTACCATGAATTTGACAGCTAGTGCCCCTTTAAAGGCAATTATTTATACCATGTAACGACGATGACATGTGACCAAACACTATGTCATAGACAAAGACACGTGGTATATGTTTTATCCAATATATAATCATACATTTTGTTACATGCAAACCTTCTGTAAAATAAAGCAGTATACACCTTATGTGAACCTTTCTTTTCAATGTAAACCATTATCTAAAACTTCGAAACAGTGGCAGCGTCTTCACTGCTACGAGACTGACTCTTTCGGAGTTTTTCATATATTTCAAGATGAATATACTTGCCATCATACCAGCCTCCTGTTAAGTCGTGTCCATCCCCGTTATCACCCATTGCAGAATCCCCTCTCCATGGGATGGGGTTGTTACCAGGAAGTTTGCCAGATCTCTGAGCGTCATAAAATAAGATGGAAAGTGCCATGGCTTTACCATAGTCATATTTCATCTTAGATCCTCCTAAAATACAAATAAAATCTGTTAAAATGCTTCAAAAATGAAATCAACACTTTATAAACGTCATTCACCCGAACAGCTTTTCTAAATCAACCTTTATCAAATCGATTATTTGAAAGCTTAGTATGTATACTAACCGAAAAGGTTGGATAGCTTTATAACCCAAATGAAGCTTAATAAAATAACAAAATCCATATAAGGTCAACTTTGAATCATGGAGTTGAACCTAAGTTTTGATTTAAAAGGCGATACGGGATAACCGAAAATTAAAGTCATAAGAAACCTCAAAAATAATGCATCTGTTTTTTTATAACTAAATGGATAGTTTTCATTATAAAACTTATGTACATATACTTTTTTTTGAAGAAAATTCTTTGATTTATTCATATTTAGAAGAAGTTTACTTTATTTTAATTGCTTCCTTCTAGCAAGCAATTCCCCCGACGTATTTTCCGTATGCAAAGTGACCTCAGTGTGACCCATCTCGTAAAAATCCGGTGATCACAATACGCATGGATGCTCGCATGAATGTCCTTAAAATAAACTATTATCTGAATTTACATGTTAAACACGTGCTCTCTTTCCATGATTTTTTGTTTATTTTTTGTCAATTGTTGACAAACAGGTGACCATCGTTAAACTTCGGCTTCAAAACACGAACATTAATTACCTGCCATATTTTCACAACAACACTGACCGATTGAAAAAAATGACGATTATACGAAATTTACACGAAAAAAATGATAAATTCGTGCACAGAAGACTAAGTTTATTATGTTTGAATGCATTAGTTCAAGAATTCATCATTTTTCACCGGTCACTCGTTTCTTATGACTTTAAACATCAATAAAACTAACCGTCATGAACATTGATAATGTGTCGGGGTTTAACATGTAAGTGAACAGTTTCCCTCCCCTTACATAAAACGGTGGCGTAACAGCACAACATAAGAGCTGTAAATATCATTTGGATATTATATGAAGCACAACAATACCTAACTGAGGGCAAATCGTATCGAGATCGCGACTGGCGTACCAAAACATAAACCTGGTTCCGTGAGTAAAATACACAACGGAATTAGGGATAAAAAGAACATTAAGTACAGAGGGAACTTTCTAATAGGGAACAAAAATAGTTATTTTATGATGTACATTTTTGTATATAGTTTCCCGTGTGAAAATATAATATTCAAATCTCGAAATGGACACTTATGTTTGTTTATATCAGAAGAATTTAAAGTTAGTCCCTCGATTAGGCTGGTTCTCTCCCTTGCAACATACGGGTATCACAGATACCTTTGTTGTCAAGATCTGTCAAAGCCAAACAGATAACGGACAGAGAACCAGTCTAGTCCCTCGATATAATTTCCGAAGGACGATATGAAACCTACTTTATTTAAAACGATGTAGTATCCTCGATTGTAAACCTGTATTTGCAACAGTTACGTAATTGATTTAACTAATTAGCATAAAAACAAATACTGAATAAACATTAATATATATGAATAAGAATTAAAATCACAATGTTACGGGGTCGTGCCCTCACCACAAGATAGCTTTTGGTCAACCAATACTAAATACCTAATATCACTTCAATATGTCGCGTACTTTTTTGAGGAAATTTCGTTAAAATTTGGCGGAAATAAAAATAATAATCAGAAGAAGAAATACAGTAAGGTCTTTCCTCATAGAAAAAGGAAAGACCTTAAAAATACTGATCTCCGAGGGAAATTCAATCGGAAAGTCCCTAATCACATATTTCACAACTGTCATATTTCTGATATAGACATTTTCAAATGTAGAAAATGATGGATTGAACAATAAAACACTTGCAAATAGCTGTCACGCTAAATTACATGTATTCTACTATTCAGTTTATCCTTCTATATCTACCAACGTTATGCTTACCAACTCCAGGTGGTGGTGTCAATTTTACAGAATGACTAGGTGATCCTGTAGAATTATTTGTCGAAACTGGTGGAACTGATGGATTACCCGTTGGTTGATTTGGTTGTTGTGTTCCTGTTGATTGTGGACTCTGTCCTTCTATTGTTACTTTCCCTGCTAGAGATGTGGTACCCGAAGCACGTGCTACAAAGTCGATCTTCAGGTTTCCCCCGGACAAAACATCTTTATCATAGTCCTTATTTGTAAGTACAAATTCTGTTTTGTCTGCGCTAGTAGATGTTAATGCAGCCGTCCAGGTCTAAATGCAAAAACTGAAAATTTTCAGAGCTCGTAGCTTGCTGTATATGTTCGAATGTATGTCTGTGCTGACGTGAATAATATATGATAATTAATATGGTCATAATTTTTAATTGTACACATTGAAGTTCGTTTTCATGTATGTTGGTGTTAGTTTTTGTTTCTTTAGTTCCATTTTTTTCTCTTATAATTGCTGTAGTTTCCTCGGCTTTGGTTTGTAATCCTAATTTGTTGTCGCTTAATCGATTACTGTGGATTCATTTATTTTCGTGGGTATCAATTTTCGTGGATGGTTGAAAACTTGCATATTCGTGAACACACGAAACCCTAGAAAAATGGTATCCAACGAATAATAATGAATCCACAGTAATTACTATAGCACAGCTGTATACTACGGTTGCATTCGTCACCACTCGGTCGATTCCGTACTTTTTTCAGAAGAAGAGTAGCGGATTCTACCGAGGATTTCAGATTAACTACTGTCAATATTTGCTGCCATTTTGTCTCGGATAGTAGGATAAAAACCTGCCTACAGGTTTTTCACATGAGAGCTATATAAAAATACTATCAAATATCAACAAAGGATTTGGGCACTTTGTAATTGCAAACGACAAGGTCTTCTTATGCTAGTATCTTATAGCTTATCATTCAATCATTACAAATGAATTTGGGCTGTTTAATTACTATTGACATGGTCTCGCGGGCTTTAATACAACAAATTTAGTCGGATCTGTGAGTTTACCAATTGTCGACGACTTTTTTCGATTACGACAGTTTTACTGAGTGTGGAAAAATTGCGTTTGGGCAGGCATGAAAGGTTTATGCTCCTGACGCACCATAGAGTTCATGCGTTTCCCTATATTTCTGTTTGTTATTTTGAATTTTCTCTTCCTGATCATTTGTACCCATGAAGTGTGGAATTCTTAGACGAAATTGGTCAAACAAAATTAAGAGTAAAGAAATTAAGGAGCTCCCTATCCTGATCTTAATGGATAATGTATGGTGATAACGGAATTCACTGCTCGAACGACCCAGTATGGGCTCAATCGTATTCAATAAGGAGGAAAATAAATATCATTGTCTAAAAAGAAGGCTTTACAAGTCCAATTACTCCAACAGAACTCAAAAACAAGCAAATTTAGATCGAGTTATTGGTGTCGTTATTTCCCCGAGGGTATCAGAAACCCAGTAGTCATCACTTTTTGTGATGACATGAATTGTAATTGATATGGTTATATTTATAAATTTACTGTTTACAAATTTTTGAATTTATTGAAATACTAAGGCTTTTTACCTCAGACATAGATTATCTTAGCTGCATTTGGCAAAACTTTTAGGAAATTTGGTCCTCAATGCTCTTCAACTTCGTATTTTTTTTGGCCTTTTTAACTTTTTTGGATTCGAGCGTGACAGATGAGTCTTTTTGTAGACGAAACGCGCGTCTGGCGTATACTAAGTTTAGTCCTGGTATCTAAGATGATTTTATTTATCATCTTACATTTGACTTAGTTGATATAATTTGATATTTTGCTTACCTCAAGTTTGTCAACAGGATGATCAAATTTGACATGGATAGTCCAGCCATGAAGGGCTACTGAAGGGTGTAGTAAAACATGACCTTGAAAGCCACCATCCCAGTGATTATCAATATATACACCTTGGTCCTCAGTATTGACTGATAGCAAGACAGTAAGTAGCAACAGAACGATCATCCTGCAGAAACACCAATTGTTCACTACATAAAACAAATCAAAGATTCATTATACTCAGTTTGGAGGCGTCATGAAACAGTTTAACTTATACTCAAAAGACCTCAAAACAATGTAGAGTTTGAAAACTTTGTAATGCTGAAGACGACTGCTACACGCTGAATGTATTTTTATAATTTCTGTAGTTTTGGTTGGCGTCACGTTGATGTCACCCAAAAGATTTAATATAAACTTATATAAGAATGTATATGTGTTATTAATCTGTAGCTACATGTATATGAAAATTGAATGAGAAAATGAATAATGATTTTTTTTAAAGTTAATTCTTGTAAAACTTTTTTAGGCCACGAAAACATATATTTCAGATAATTTTACCTTCGTGAGCTATACGTTCGTTCGGGTTTTATCCAGAAACGATATTTTGTTATGGTCTTAACATTTAATTTATATACTATCCAATCATTCTCATTCTTATCACAATGACGTACCTTTAGATAAAGTTCGGGAACTAGTAATATTTTGTTTGAATACATGTTCCTGTAAAGTTCAGAAATTCCGTTCAATTATCAAGGGAATTAGACATTCTCCTCCAAATACACACGCTTATAGCACTTGCATTCAGAATTAGGTCATGGTTGCAGATAACTGAAGACAAATTAATTAACTTCTGGGAGTTCTTGGTACACATTGCTGAACTATATGTCATGAAGTGTAAAAGGAATCATCCTAAATGTGCATCAAATGAATGGATGGATGAATAATTGAACGAACGAACGAACGATACAAAACGAACTAACGATCGATGAATGAATGAATGAATGAATGAATGAATGAATGAATGAATGAATGAATGAATGAATGAATGAATGAATGAATGAATGAATGAATGAATGAATGAATGTATGAATGAATGAATGAATAAATGAATGAATGAACTAACGAACGAACGATCAAAATAACGAACAAACGACACGAACGAACGAAGGAACGAACGAAGAAACGAACTAAGGAAAGAACGAATAATGGATGATGGAACGAATGAATAAACGAACGAACAAACAAACAAACAAACGTTCGAACGAAAGCACGAACAAACAAAAAAGTGAACGAACGAACAAACGCACGAACAAACGCACGAACGAACATGTTACATGTACAAGTAATGTAAGACTTCTTTTCTCTCCAGAAACATTTCCATGAGCAAACTTAAGAATACGTTTCTTCGAGGCAGATTATTTAATGCACGTTTTGCCTTAAAGCATTAATTTAAATTACAGATTGTGGAAACAGCAGATATGTTGTAAAAGATATTAACTTTAAAATAAAAACAAATGACTTCAAGTTTTAGATAGAACAAAGAAACACCATTTGTCCTTGATGACTATCTCTACTTGAAACTACTCGCGGAAACATGCATCTAGATTAATATCGTTTGTTTCGCAGCCAGTCTAAAGAACAAGACTCAATGTTTGCACCTGTCCTAAGTCAGGAATCTGATGTACAGTAGTTGTCGTTTGTTTATGTAATATATACGTGTTTCTCGTTTCTCGTTTTGTTTATATAGATTAGACCGTTGGTTTTCCCGTTTGAATGGTTTTACACTAGTAATTTTGGGGCCCTTTATAGCTTGTTGTTCGGTGTGAGCCAAGGCTCCGTGTTGAAGGCCGTACTTTAACCTATAATGGTTTAATTTTTAAATTGTTATTTGGATGGAGAGTTGTCTCATTGGCACTCACACCACATCTTCCTATATCTATCAAATAAGACATGATGACTTTCCTAGATATAGGAAGATGTGGTGTGAGTGCCAATGAGACAACTCTCCATCCAAGTAACAATTTAAAAAGTAAACCATTATAGGTTAAAGTACGGCCTTATAGACTATATATTAACATTTCAAAACTAGCCAAAAGACCAAACTAAGACACAATAACTTTCCTAGACTATATATTAACATTTAAAAACTTATGGACATTTTTCATCCATTATCGCGTAACAGATGACCTACAGATGACCAGAAATCGACTGAAAAAACTTTTCTCACCCACATTGTCCGTTTTCCAATTGGACGCACTTTTTGTTAATAGCTTCTAATATGACGTTCTAGTTACTGGTCAGGCTGAAGGTGGGGGTTGGTCTAACAGAATAGTGAAAAACGAGACAAAGAAATAAAAAAAGAGAAAAAAAATAAGTAGTAAGAGGAAAAAAGGTTAAAAAAGTAAACTATAGAGAATAACGGGCTGCTGAATTCGACACAATATAGAAAAATGGGCCAAAATGGTAAAAGACATGTAAAACGGATTAGAATTGTTTCGGACAGGTCGAATACTTAGTCTTGTTCGGACCTTAAAGTTTGGTAAAAATTGGTCGAGTAGGAAAAAGTACAATGGAGTATAAATAATTTCAGACTGTTAATAGTTTGTTGTGAAGCCTATTAAAATCAACATATTGTTGTACTTAGACCACCTCATTTATTGAACTGATAACATATATCGCTGACCTAGACCTATTTAACTATGCATGATATTGGCACTTCCTGTCTGACATTTTGTCACCGACATTATAACAATTGGTGCTGATAAATGTCTATACATTTGTGAGTCTACATAAAAGATATCAACTCCTTGGATCGTGTGTAGGTTGCTATTTGTTTTAAAATAATATTGTCGATCAGAACTATATAATTATGTATGCTAATTAGAGAAATCAAACATAAACTTTTCCTGTACTGAATGTCATGATATACTTTTATCTTTTACAAAGTTTTTATAGATCTTTTACTTAACTGTCTGTAATTGTATTTCTTATGTTGTTTGACAAGCAATTCGTTTACATAATTTTGTGGCTAAAAAAGAACATATTCTCCTAAATTATGGACATAAATTATGTTATCGTAAAAAATATGCAAGAAAAAAAAGGTATTAATTTAGATGACCGACATCGAATTGTAAAAGATCAAAATTGAAACAATTTTTTTCTAATGGCTGAGCCTTCTTTTAAAAAAAAACCCCAAACATGTCCATTCAGCTGTGAGAAGACGAACCAATAACAGTTGGCATACTTGAAAACCTGTTTTGAATTATTCAGACAATAAAAATAGGCCTGTCATATACCAATTCCAGGACACAGGGACTCGGTTAGCAGATTAAAATTTTGTTAATAAATGTTTTTTATATTTTTTTTAGTATTTCCTGTCTATTTGTGTTACTTTTCCAGTATGGTTTTTTCAGTATACGGATATGGATAGTAAAGTGCACATTGCTAAAAAACAAAGAAATATCGATGACATCGTCAAATACGTTAATAAAGCAACACAAATAGACAGGAAATACTAAAAAAAATTATAAAAAACATTTATTAACAAAATTTTAATCTGCTAACCGAGTCCCTGTGATAGATACCAGGATTTAAATTTTATATTTTCGCAAGATGGGCGTTTCGTCTACAAAATACTCATGAGTGTCGCTCGAATTAAACAATGTTAAAAAGGCCAAATAAAGTACGAAGTTGAAGAGCATTGAAGACCAGAAATTCCTAAATGCTTTGCCAGCTACATTTGTAGAGTAATCTATGCCTGAGGTAGAAAAGCCTTAGTACTTCAAGACAATAGAAAAAGTACCTTGCGCAATTATTTAATTTGACTGTCTGAAATCTATCACTTAAAAACCTTAATTTCAGTCAGAACTTGACTGTGACTTAACGAATTAGAGTAGTTACCTGATTTGTAATGAAATAAGCAACACGACGGGCGCCGCATGTTGAGCAGTATCTGATTGCTCTTCTATAGCACCTGGAATCACTCACAGTTTTTTGTGGGGTTAGTGTCGCTTAATCTTAAGTTTTTTATGTTGTGTATTGTTTACTATAAATTGTCTGTTTGTCTTTATCTTTTTCAGCGATGGCGTTGTCAGTTGATATCTGATCTATGAGTTTGACTGTCCCTCTGGTATCTTTCGCCAATTTCTTATATATCCCAGGGAAGTTGAAAGTAGTGATAGTGATACTGCTGATTCAAGAAGGACTGCTTATAACTTAAGTTTTTTTTATCAGAGATTACACAGATAGACGACTTCATACTAAAATCTATTACAAATGAATGACTTTAACTTCCCAATTTTCAATATCCTAATTCTCAGCAGTAAAATACCCTCTGCTCCGTCGTATGGTGTATTTATATCTCAATTTATACGTTAAGCTCGTACAATACTGTACGGACTTCATATAAAAGAGTGTGCTCATAGCGCAGAAACTGCTTCAACAAAATTATACAGAAATATTAAAATTGATGTTTCGTAAATGTTATGGACACCATTACGCATTGGTTGATCTTGACGATGTGTCTGTGTTAGATTTACCTAATGACATTTTTAGCACGTCTTAGATGTCGTTGTCTCTCTACTAAGTATCGAACGTGGCTATTCCCGAATAGGACTGTTTTACCGAGTGTGAATAAGCAAAGCTTTACGACGTGTCTCGGTATTTTATACATCCAACATTTATGTTTTTACTTTTGATGTTTCTGTTGTGATTTCGGTTGGATAGTGTGTTATGTCTAATCGTTTGTAGTCCAAAAATTAATAAAATATCTTTTCAGTACAGTCATTATCATGATCATTGTTTTAACTGGTATTATGAAAGTATTTGTATTTTATTCATGAATACATATTCGTTACATGAGTGCATCACTTTTTATGATGTCCTGTACTGTCTGTCGTTGATGGAATATGTTCGTTATTGTTATGCAGTTCGCATGTTTTATTGACTATTGTATTAATTGATTTAGCGGTTTTTGTGATGAGTTTTCTTGTGTGTGTTTGAACTATATTTCTGTCACGTAGTTTTGTCATTTTACAAACATTTTTAACACTGCTATAATAACTGGAGGTTTGGCTAGCCATAAAACCAGGTTTACCAAACTTTTATTTTGAAATGTCCAATACCAAGATTGGAATGTGGCAGTTGTAAACAAATAGTTCTTTCTATGTATGTTGGTGTTTATTTTTGTTGCACTTCAGTGTGCATGTCCCTTTTTTACCTCTAAAAGTTTATGTGTTTCCCTCGGTTTAAGTTTCCAACCCGGAATTGTTTTCGCCCGACCTAGTTATTACTTTTGAACAGTGTATACGACTGTTGCCTTTATTTATGTTGATAAACTAAGATACGCACTTAATAGAGGGATAAGCCATTTTATAGTTACTCAATCCGACCAAAACGTCGAACAGCGAGGTTACAGCAGAATATACAAATACACAGATGTGTTAAGGGAACGACTTATCAAGAGAACAACTTACAATTAACGAAAAAGAAAAAAGTTTGAATCTAAGAGAACTCGCAGCTACGGAAAGCTTGTTCAAATCAATACGTTTAGTTTGTTGGATGTGATTCAAGCTGTTTACAAGTTAAATGGAGCTCACCAACATTACAAATTTTATGCTGAAGGGATAATTTGATTTATTCAAAATGGATCAAATGGTCTTCTCTAAACACAAGTCTAAAACTTTTAACATTACAAGAAAATCGTAAAGGTTATTATTTAAGATATCATTAAGTCGACTCTAACAAATATACATCTTTATTCTGATCAACTACTTAAATTCATCATAACAGTAATCTGTTGTAAGTCTTCAGTTTCAAAGGTCAGTATCCGAAAATCAACATTTCGCAGGTGGGGATGGAGGCAGCTGGTTATTGATTGCGAAGTGGTAGAGACCTATTACACAAAAAAAAAGAATGAATAAATAACGTGAATAAACAAGAAATAGCTATGGCATACGTAAAACATTGTAAGACAAAGAAATCAGAAATTTTCAGCATGAAAACTGCAAAGTATGCCAAGATGTTTTATTAGACAGTATTCGTATAGTGTCTTGAAATATGACATTTATTTGTATGAGGCTTAGAATCTGGGAAAATGCAAGGTTCTATCGAGCATTTTCCCGTTGCGTGCCGAATACAAATAAATTTCATATTTCAAGACACTATACTGAAATCGATAAAAAATATTAAAAAAAAACATGAAATAAATATTGTTAAAAAAGTGGGTATTTCCCTATGAGCGTAGTTCAGGCGGTAAGACATTGAAATTTTAGGGAATTAGAAAGGGAAAATAAACTTAATTAATAACATTTGATAAACATGGTATGGAAATTACCAATTTGAAGACATAACAAGTTTAAATTCATAAAAGTTTAACCATTGCTACTACACGTTGTCATGGTTGTGTTGCTGAAATACAGTAGTTCAGGTAAGTAGGCGGGGCTAATAGGTTAGTTGAGATCTTTGACGTATAAAGCTAACGTTTATACGTATAGCTTTATCTGTATAGTAAAATAGCTGATTGCAGTATAATATATCTTTATTGATTGAACATAGCAACTTTTAAACTTTTTCGTCTAAGGTTCTTTTTCATTCTGGAGGTAATGTATCTAAATTTAAGAACATACTGATTATGTGCGCCGATATATATTTAATTATCTTAGTTACAATGTTTGAGCAAACATTTGTACACCCTAAAGCAACCAATCATACCAACGTCTCACCCTACAAGCATTAAGAAATAAGCTCTAAACAACATTTCATTATTCATCAGATGAATCAATTGATTGTTTTTCTCATATCTTAATCACCCCTTAACATCCAGAACCAATTATCTATTTCTGCTGGTCGAGGACTTTATAGTTAAACCTTTTAATAATAGATTACGGTTATGGTTTAAGTTTTATGAATAATGTTACCTGCACATGCAGTTTGGAAACCAGCATTATAATCACACGCTACTTCATTTTTGACGTAATCTTCTCGATTGTCTTGATAATCGTCATTCGGACCGGGTCCACCCACAACTCCGCCGTACAAAATATTTGGACTATCTTGCCACGAGGCAGCACACCAGCCTGGCTTACATGCGCTGTGAAAAGAAACAAGAGGCTCTCAAGAGCCTGCATCGCTCACCTTAATTTTTTTGGTTAAATCTCTCATCAATGATTATTTTGACTCTTCAATTTATTTAAATGTTCTTTCTTCAAAAGCAAAAAAAATCATTTTCTCCTATCTTCTATTTTAGCCATAGGAGCTATGTTTCTTGACATACAAGGAATAAAATATAAAATTTATACTAGATACTCTGAAACTCATTTAGCATAAGTTTGGCTGAAATACAGCAGTTTCAAAGGAGAAGATTTTTTAAAGTATGCCAACATGATGAACAAATTGTGAAAAAAGTCTTTAAAGGGCAATAACTCATTAAGGGGTCAATTGACAATTTTGGTCAAATTGACTTATTTGTAGATCTTACTTTGCTTAACATTTTTGCTATTTCAAAACACTTTATCTGTATCTATAATAATATTCAAGATAATAACCAAAACTGCAACATTTCTTTAAAATCCTCAATGCAGGGGCATTATACCTGAAAAACCAGTTACCCAATTCTGCTGTAAATTTCAGGACAGGTAGACCTTGACCTAATAAATACTTTAACTTCTTGTCTTATTTGCTCTAAATGCTGGAGTTTTTGAGATATAAGCCAAAAACTGCTTTTTACCCTGTGTTCTATTTTTAGCCATGACGGCCATGTTTTTTTGACGAAATAGAAAATAAAACACAAACTTTATTTTATACACCCTACTGATCGTTCAGTTGAAGTGTGGTTGAATTTGGTTGAGTAGTTTTAGAGGAGAAGATTTTTTAAAGTTAGCAAATATGATGAACCAATTGTGAAAAATTGTCATTAAAGGACAATAACCCCTTAAGGGGTCAATTGACAATTTTGGTTATATTAACTTATTTGTAGATCTTACTTTGTTGATCATTTTTGCTGTTTACAGTTTATCTTTATCTATAATAATATTCAATATAATGACAAAAAAACTGCAAAGTTTCCTTAAAATTACCAATTAAGTGGCAGCAACCCAACAATGGGTAGTTTGATTCATCTGAAAATTTCAAGGCTGATAGATCTTGACCTAATGAACATTTTTATCCCATGTCAGATTTGCTCTAAATGCTTTCGTTTTTGAGATATAAGCCAAAAACTGCATTTGACGAGAAAAGCTCACATTTCCTTTTAGGAAAGGTGAGCTAAAAAACATTTTCATATGACGAAGTGCATTAAAAGATTTACTTATGTTACATAAAAGAGAAAATATCAAATAAATGGGGATGTGACCTAATTTATAATATATTTGTTTTGCGTAAATTGTCAGATAATGACTAAAAATTCATGTATGTAGAAAGAACGGTTTAAACTTGCTCAGCCAGCGATCACCTCAGATGGCTAGATCTTTCATGGTCAAATAGCTCTTCGGCTGTTTCGGTTCTTGTACATCCTTAGCTTCAAAATATTCTGCTTTTGGCGTTCCTGATGACGTTCAATCCAGAAAAAATGCTTTGAATAAACTCATCATAGATACCAGGATTAAATTGTGTATATACGTCAGACGCGCGTTTCGTCGTCTACAAAAGACTCATCAGTTTAGTTTAAACATATTTTATTGTTCCAAAAAGAGACAAATGGATTAGACACAAGTTAATTTGTCTCTTTTTGGAACAATAAAATATGTTTAAACTAAACTGATGAGTCTTTAGTAGACTCATCAGTGACGCTCAAATCCAAAAAAAGTTAAAAAGGCCAAATAAAGTACGAAGTTGAAGAGCATTGAGGACCACAATTCCTAAAAGTTTTGCTAAATCAAGCTAAGGTAATCTATGTTTGAGGTAGATTAGCCTTAGTACTTCAAAAATTCTAAATTTTGTAAACGGTTAATTTATAAATATAACCATATCATTGATAATTCATGTCAGTACAAAAGTGCTCACTGCTGGTGATACCCTCGGGGAAATAAATATCCATCAGCAGTGGCATGGACCCAGTGGTTGTAAATAAACTTATCATAGATATTAGGACTAAATATTGTATATACGCCAGACGTGCGTTTCACTTTTGCAAGTGATGTTTCCAATTCTCAACTGTCATTTTCCGACTAAGTACAGATATTTTTTTATTTAAAAAATGGTTGATTTAACCTGGTTTTAGTGCAAGCTTAGCCTTTTAGTTGAATGGCAGTCGGATAAAATTTCATCATTATATTAACAACGTTGTGTGAATGAAATATACAGACATAGTATGTCAAAATGTCAAAAAGGGGTACTGCAGTCAACATTGAGTTTTACCTTTTTCTAAAATGTAGGAATGACCAACGCATCGTTATACTCTCTACAGTGGCAGTCGTGAAGCTTCTTGAGATAGTTATTTCTTAATAAATCTATCCACACAGTTGTGATGTAAAAATGTATACTTACGCTCCTCTGTGGTGAGGCCTCTTCGGATAATAATTTCCAAATCCGATTACATAACTGAAATGTTTATTATTGTCCCCTAAGATGTAGTTTATTTGTGACAAGGCATAATTTAAGAACTTATCTCCTCCTATTCCGTCGGCAACAGCAATCACGGCAATAAAAGCAGCATTAGCTATAAAGGAATATAAACCAATCATAGCTATTATCATAATGCTAGCAATTTAAAGTGTAGTAGGCTTTTTGCTTTGTTTTATTAAAGTTTGATCAGGTATTGTAAACAGTAAAATCACCAAAAAAATGAACTCTGCGGAAAGTTCAAATAGAAAAGTCCCTAATCAAATAGCAAAAATCAAAACGTCAAACATATTAAACGAATATACTTTGTAAACGCATTTTCTTATGTAGAACATGATGGATTCAAACTAGTTGAATAGCTAGCAAAACCTCTCACATGTATGACAGTTGTATTAAATTCTATTATATTGACAACGACTAACAAACACAATAGGTACATTAAAAAATAATACGGATACAACAGTCAACATTGTGTTATCTTTATCTGACACTATAACAGAAACAAATAAGATTACCATCAGCAAACAATAATAAGGTAGAGTTAAACGTGTATATAATAATCTATATTGGTGAAATAAATTAATTATTTGATAATGTCTTGTCAAATTAAAATATAGTGTATACAAGTTTAACTCCGCATTTCATATATTGTTTTCATAATCTTTATTTGGGCAAACATTAACACAGCAAGCAAGCACAACAATCCTTTAACTTGCTAGCATTATGAAAACAGCTGAATTTCATTGTGTGTAAATATTCCATTAGAAAATGTGTAATTTGTTGAAATTCATGGTTCCTATATACTAACGAAATTTTCGAGTCAAAATATCGACTTACCAGCATATCTGTTTGATCCCCATTTACTCCTGTAAGTCAATTCACATGGTGTCATAGGTACAGAGCCACCAGGGGCGTATGACGCAATGAATGTTTCTATGTTAGTTTTATATTTCACTTCTTCAGTTAATTCCCAGAGTAGAAGCTATAAAGTATGAAATTAAATAGAAATGAGAATAGAGTGGATACGTTTTTGTTCCTTGGTTCAGATTTTTGTGGAATGAGGCAAATTGCTTATACTTTGATTCCTTATTTCCTGGTTTACAGAGTTGTACAATGTTCAAATTTAACCACGAAATCCCCGAAAATGAGTATTCCGAGTTATATACTGTACATACCGTTTGTATATAATTCAAAGTGATAGTATCGACACTGTTATATTATTCAATGGTTCAGATGTAGGATGTTTTAATTTAATAGAACATTTGAACTTAATTGATAATTAAAGTGTAATAATTTATACTTCAATATTCAATTGGACATGAGCTGTTGGTTTAAAACATTTACTTTCTTTTTCATATACCAAATGATCAGCAGCATGTCGTCTATTTTGTATAAATACTATTAATTTAATATTTGTAATGCTAATTTAGGGGGAGGCGTGCTCTCTGACATAGTATATGAAAATGTTACATATGTGTATTGTGTATTTAGTTCTGTTATTTAGGACACACAGATTGTGTCGGATTCTTATTCTATATGCAGGGGCCTCGGTGAACAAGTGGTCTAAATAGTTCTTCTACTGTAATAACTAGCCAGTCAACACTAAGTCTGCGAGTTCTAACACCAATCATGCGGTTGTATTCGACTTAAATCTTAATTGACTAGGATTGTCAGTTTTCATATCGAAGTTCGGCGGTTTTTTCCAATCACTCCGGCCTCCTCAAAAACTTGCTGCCACTAAATATCCAAAAAATAGGAGCTTCAAAGTAGTGTTAATAACACCAATCAATCAATCAATCAATACTATATACTAGTATGTAGCATTATATACAATGCATACCTGACAACCTGGTTGTTTGTCATCCCAAAAATAACCCCAGGCCAATGTAGGGTCGTAGAAAAACTTTGCGTCTATCAAATACTGCTGATCTTTTGTGGCTTTGTACAGTTCAGCTGCAGCTTCACACATTTCATCGGTATATCCAGAGGAGCTAAATAGAAAATGAATAAAATAGCAACTGATTTTTAAAGCTTTTTTTGTAAAAAATCAGAAAAAAGTTATGTCGGTTAAAATAATTCAAACTCAGAATCCTCAATAATAGTTTGCACTAGGTTAAAGAACAAATGCAATAATATTTCGGTTTACACAAAAGGTAATTTTGTCTACTGTTTGGAACAAATTAGTAAAATCAATTTCTGCAATATAGAAGTGATGTATTTAGTTATTATAATTTGCATTTGCCAAAATCTACAGAGACACTTTCCATTTAAGTGTTACACTGCATAACGTATATTAAACAAACCGTGTCATACTTCTGATCAGGGTTGTTGTTAAAACTGAATAAAAATACATGTAGTTCGTAGTCAACTCGACAAAAACGAATTATTATAAGTTCATGTTTTCGATACAGCTTTTGGTTAATAAACAGTAAGGACTATATCGAATGTCAAAAAATTATTAACGTAACTAGTATATATTACTTATAAAAAGCCTTTGCTTGAGGAACGCTGTTGGAATATATACCAGGATTTGCTTTTGCAAACTCGTACAAGGATTTAGCCGCTACCAGTAGTGTATCACTGTAACTGGCATCTGAAATATTGAAACGGAAAGTCAGATTCGGGAAAAAATTCGTACTGTCTGGATAAGAAAAAACTAAAAAGTTTGACTAAGTAATGGAATGAATTTCATAACAATCTATTCTTATTTTTCATACAATTTTAGCGGACTAGTTGACATTGCCATATACGCGGGATGTCTGGTTAGTCATAAAACCAGGTTCAACTAACCATTTAGTCTTAAAATGTACTGTACCAAGTCAGGATGATGGCAAGTGTTATCAATATAAATAAGAAGATGTGGTATGATTGTCAATAAGACAACTGACCACAAAATCGTGACGACAAAATAAGCGAACAGGAAATTATACACAAGCATTTCAGTCTTGACATTGCGGTAGATTATAGTATAACGTTCGTCTGCGAAATCTTCCGAGGTACGACATGTTCCACGACAATGACTGTAATTCTCTAACCATTTTCTTTGAAAACAACTGATCCGATAGCGAGTGCTGCAACTGTACTTCCTGCAACGTCACTGCCTGGTGCCTCGGGATAAATTTTATAAGCTGGTCTGCCCATGTGCATGTCCTCTGCTCTCCCCCAGGAACGGTGGTCTAATCCACCATCACCTACCTAGTTTATAAAAAGATGAAAACATAAATGCGTGAAGGTCTGTATGGTAAATCTTTGGAATCGTGTTCTCTTCAATGAAACCCAATCCAGAAATTAGTAAAGTAAAGGTGGTACCTAACACTACAGGGAGATAACTCTGTAAAATCAGTTTAAAGTTTTAATTACTTTGTGTTGTAAAGGAAATAATAAGCTTCTCAATGATCAAAATTGGTGTTTGTTAAACTACTATATAACCAGTGTAATTTTTCTGAACAAACGGTTGGTTCAAACTTTTTGCTTTTTTTTCATATTTTTGTTAAAGGGTCAAAGTTAATACTTTGTTAGAATTTTATGAAAATTAAACGAGCCTAATTTATTTTAGTGAAAGTGTTGGGTACCACCTTAACAACAGCCAGACAACAAATCAAATGACAGTATACTACGTTATAATAGTTATTGTACCGCATGTTTAAATTTCTATATAGGTTGTTATGGTTTTAAAACCGGTTAAATCCTTGCTAATTTGTTACTATTACGTGAAGTGTCTTGGGTAAATGTTTACATGCTCTCTGCTTTTTGAAATTCAAAATTGCAGGAATATTTTTTCCACCTTTCTAAGTTATACGTACATCCCCTCTTTTCTTTTTTGCCAGAACCGGTTGTAATGCATTGGGTTGTCGTTTTGGGTTTACAATCATATGATATCTATTCTGATTCTGATTCAAAATCTGTTCTTTTCCAACTAAGAGTTTCAAATTTCGACTTTATGAATGAACTACCCCGTTTGACCAGGATTCATTCGGTAAAAACTCGTCATAAGACATTACGACGTCAATTTTTTTCTTGAGAAAGCACTAGTTGGAAGATCGTGAGCAGAAATCCATGTAAATTGTTGCATTTCAATTGATGCGCATGTTTTTTTAAATATTTTTACCCCCAATGTGTGGTGTTTATTTTTTTGCTTTATGATGATTCAACTCAATATTCAAGGTAATATTAAAAGTGTTACATGAGCTTAATCCTATACATATACAACTATTGAGTTATTTATTCACCTGCACCCAGTAGGTTTGCTGGCTTGGAACCCAACATTTCAGGAAATAGTCAAGTGGTGTTCTTAAACAATCATACATTTCGTCCAGTTTTCCTGCACGTTCATAGGCATCTTTGAATTTCTCTAACCCCCATCCTAGAACATGAGCTGATGTTGCCATCGGAAGGTTGAATTTGACATGATCTCCAGCTAAGAACAAAGTTTGATATGTAAACGAACAAATTAAACTAGAGGCTCTAAAGAGCCTGTGTCGCTCACCTTGGTCTATTTGAATTTCAAACAAAGTACGCAGATGGATTTATCACAAAATTGTGTTTTGATGATGGTGATGTGTTATTTTACTGAACATTCTTGCTGCATACAATCATCTCTATCTAAAAGGAACTTGGCCCAGGAGTTTCAGTGGAAAATTGTTAAAAATTGACTGTAAAGAACAATAACTCCTTAGGGGGTCAATTGACCATTTTGGTCATGTTAACTTATTTGTAAATCTTACTTTGCTGAACATAATTGATGTAAACAGTTTATCTCTATCTATAATAATTTTCAAGATAATAACCAATAACAGCAAAATTTCCTTAAAATTACCAATTCAGGTACAGCAACCCAACAACGGGTTGTCCGATTTATCTTAAAATTTCAGGGCAGATAGATCTAGACCTAGTAAACAATTTTACTTCAGTCAGATTTTCTCTTAATGCTCTGGTTTTTGAGTTATAAGCCAAAAACTGAATTTTACCCCTATGTTCTATTTTTAGCCATGCGGCCATCTTGGTTGGATGGCCGGATCACTAGACACATTTTTTTAACTAGATAATTGTGGCCAAGTTTGTATTAATTTGGCCTAGTAGTTTCAGAGGAGAATATTTTTGTAAAAGATAACTAAGATTTACGAAAAATTGTTAAAAATTGACTATAAAGAGCAATAACTCCTAAAGGGGTAAACTGACCATTTCGGTTCTGTTGACTTATTTGTAAATCTTACTTTGCTGAACATTATTGCTTTTTACAGTTTATCTCTATCTTTAATATAATTCTAGATAATAACCAAAAACAGCAAAATTTTCTTAAAATTACCAATTTAGGGGCAGCAACCCAACAACGAGTTGTCTGATTCATCTGAAAATTTCAGGGCAGATAGATCTTGACCTGATCAACAATTTTACCTCTATGTTCTATTTTTAGCCATGGCAGCCATCTTGGTTGGGTTTGCCGGGTCACCGGACACATTTTTTAAACTAGATACCCCAATGATGATTGTGGCCAAGTTTCGTTTAATTTGGCCCAGTAGTTTCAGAGGAGAAGATTTTTGTAAAAGTTAACGACGACAGACACAGGACGACGACAGACGCAGGACGACGACGGACGACTGACGCCAAGTGATGATAAAAGCTCACTTGGTCCTTTGGGCCAGGTGAGCTAAAAATTAAGTGCAACATGCTAAACTAAGATGGATGCATATTCTTTGAAAATCAAATGACAAAACATATCTTAATTTTGAAATTATTAGTTCATGCTTAACTCAATTGCAGTGATTTAGAATAAGAAGTTTATTCAGAAATTGAAGTCAAGATAACAAATTTGTACGAGTTCAATCAAATTGTGTACAACTGAACCTTTTTTAGATAATAATGTTTTTATGTCATTAAAAAACAAAATAGATGTAACCAATGAACTCATGAGTCATGTGGCCTCGTGGTATGTGATTTATCCAATAGTAGATAAGGATTAATGTAAATTCCATGTATCAAACAATATACGACTTATGTAGACTTTTCATTTAATCGACTTAATTTGAACACTGTTGGATAATTGTTTCTTTTGCATATAAAGACAACAGTAGTGTACCTTTGCTCGAAAGTCGCAAACCGATTGAAAGAATACGAACCCGGGTAACAAATTAAAATCAAGGGAAACACATTAACATCAAGTGGAAAGCACAGTACCAACAGACACACTTATGAGCAAAAATGGTGGGTTGAAACTTGATATTTTATTAATGCTGTAACTATCACAATTCCTTTTCATGGAAAATGCAAATTAACTTGACTATACTGACAAGTTAGAAATATGCGAAATGTATAGAAAAAAAAACCAAATTGAAACCACAAACGATTACACAAAACACAATATCCAACCAACCCACAAAAGAAACATCATAACCAAATACATACATGTTTGATAAAAATACCGAGACCCGTCATATAGCAATACGATTCACACTCGGTAAAACAACCATATTCGAGAATACTAAGTAGATCACGTTAGGTACAAAGCAGACAAACCATACAATTTATTATGATTATTAAAATCAAAAAAGTAACAGATGCAGTTAACAAATATCATGTTTTCATTTTCATGTCACATATTCAATAATTTTATTAATAACATTATAAAAATCCTTCAAAGTATTCACATATACTGTTTTGTCTTCATTGTGTTTCTTTATTTTACTAAAGTTCAAGTATGAAAAAACATTATAATGACATTTGTACATGTATCAATTCCTTTTAGGATTTAAGAATGTCCCCCATAAAATAATGTCCACTATTTCATAACAGTTTGCTATATATATTATATACATATAGCTATATAAAGCGGAAACTATTTCATAACTTTTGCTGTGAAATTCTATCCACTTATAGAACAATATTTCATTGGAATGGACATTTTGTTATATCAAAATTCTACGAAAAAATGTCCAAGTGGGCACTTTTTCATAGGCCACTATAATGTGTCTCAGAAGCGTCTTTCCTGATACACGACTGACTCTTAGGAGTTTTATTGTTCGTATTGAAATAGATAAAAAAAAAAATACTTGCCATCATACCAGCCTCCTTTTATGTCGTGTCCATCCCCGTTATCACCCATTGCAGAATCCCCTCTCCATGGGATGGGGTTGTTACCAGGTAGTTTGCCAGATCTCTGAGCGTCATAAAATAAGATGGAAAGTGCCATGGCTTTACCATAGTCATATTTCATCTTAGATCTTCCTAAATCACAAATGAAATTTGTTTATATGCTCCAAAAATCACTACCGTGTTATATAGATACTGATCGACTTTAGAAACGCAACACTAGATTCATTTTTTGCTATATTTGAATGAATGTTTCACCGTAAAAAGCTACCTGTTACGAACGCCCAAATGATTGTCAGAAAGGTCAACAAGTTCTGTCTGACATGTTTTTGGTTCTGTTTTACACCTTCTGATTTTGTATTTGTTCAACCCATTAATTGGTTTTGGCAATTATGCGGTTTGAACTTGATGGCTTTAAATGTTTTCCTTCAGTCGATTCTTTGGCATTTCAGTTGATGGGAATCATTTATGGCATGAATCTGTACGCAATGGCACTCGGCAATTTTATAAGCAGTTGACGTTGCAGCCGTAATCATGTCTAGCAAATGACGTTGCGTAATCAAATTCTGTTGACGTTTCATTATCACTACACATTGATCTGGTCATTGATGGCCAGTAACAAATCTTGTCTACTTGTATCGTTGTCGGAAGGGCAGTAAGACGAGTTTCTGAAGTCATATAGTATGGTTGCAGCACGTTGACTTTATTTTTTCATGTTTGTAATATTCCTAAGGGCTAATGCAGGTTTTTTTTATTTCTCAGTCTTGGCAATATGGAGATGCATCTTTCATGGGTTCAAAATTTTTCTTAAAGAAATTCGTGCGACGTAAAAAATTCGGTATGTTCAATAACCACAGGTTAGTCCGATTTAGATTTTTTGTAAGGAGAAAGCATGAAAAGTTGTTGTAAGAGAATCAAAAAAGATTTAGTAAAAAAAATCAACAAAATGAGTGTTGCGTTTTTAAAGTCGTTCAGTATATACATGTACATATGTCGAGTGTCCGATGTGCTTTCTGCATTACTTTCATCAGGAGTTGAATACTTTAGGTTCTACAAGAGCCGAAAAAGTCGAACATGCGTATGTAACGAGTTGAATTTATTTTTCGAAGAGCTTTGAGATAAAATAGAAGCTTCCGACAATAGCCAAATTCATCTACAACCAACTGTGACTGTTAGAGTCGAACCCTTAATTTCTTTATATAATTCCTTAATTGATAATACTGATGTCTACTGGCACACCAAAACATTAATCTACAACAGTAACATTATTCATAAAATGAAAACTTAAGTCAAACTATGTAAATTAAATTAGTATCACAAAGTATCTAAATCTGCGTAATATTTAAGAATTGAATGCTTCTGTTTGTAAATTAATTGACCGAAGTACATTTTGTATGAAGCGCGGTCAACACTTTTACAACCCTATAAAGTTACAAAAAGAAGCATTCAATACTTATAATTACATTTTTTTAGCTATGATTATGAAAACACGAATTTTATAATTTTTGTATTTTATTCACCTGTGCACGTGCACTTTATTGTGGGACCACGTGTTATCATGAATGAAAAGTTTTAGTGAGTGATGCAATTGCTTACGGAATAACACGTGATGTGCAGTTAGCAAATCAAAATAAAGTATTATAATGAAACATAATTTAATGTAATTATAAGGGCATGCAAATTCATTTATTCAATAATTCAATTTATAATTCTTTATACTTACCAAATCCGGGTGGTGGAGTTAACTTAACAAAATGACTAGATGGTACTGTTGAACTATTTGTCAAAAGAATTGGTACTGATATATTATCATAGTCCTTATTTGTAGGTAAAACTTCTGTTTTGTCAAAACTTGTGGATTCTATTTCAGCTACCCAGATCTAAATACACAAAATTAAGTGTCAAAGATTGAAGCTATAGCTGCATATGTCTGAATGTGTGTCTTATTGCCATATATTAGAATCATTAATATGGTCATCATTCATATTTTTGTATTAAAAAAACTTCAATTGATTTCGATTGCTAAGGATTGTCTGTCTCTGGAATAGGGGACTTTTAATGCATATTTGGCATTACATTACCTTTAGGAACTTTGGGTCCTTTTAAATGCTTGAACTACTCTTTTTCTTCTTCTTTTTTTACTCTTTTTTTATTGTTGAGTTGTTTAGATATTTTAAACTAGGAAAGAACAGTTATTACCGTTATATATTTGATTTATTCACAGTAGTTAGTTCCTTTGAGTAAGTTTCGACAGTATATTAAGAAAAAAATTGATTATTTATCGAAAAAACATCATCAAGAAGACGGTAAATGTTATAACCAGTCTTTACTGAGTCTGGTCATACAATGTGATGCATAACAATACAATAAGAAGCCTGTTATCAAAGAGGTGCAACAAAAGGTACACACGATACCAGTGGTACATTTAATTGATGATTATAGAAATACCTGCAACCTGTCGGTAAACGTTTATTGCCGAAATAAGCAATCATCAAATTCATTTACTAAATTTTATCATCGGTACAAGGACATTATTCGTAAATATGAACCAACATGTAGACATCTTATACGTTCAGGTACTTTGCATCTTTTATTTTTAAAAGCACAATAAGTTTAGCATTCACCCCAAAAGCTAATAAAACCATTTTGAAAACAGACTTATTAAGAAGTATATAGTTACGATACTGTTGTCAGGTCATTATACATGTTATAGATACTAGACTTGTGATTGATCATTGTCATTATTCAATGCTAGAAGTCATTTTTTAACGTATGTATCATTGTCGTATTGCTTAGTTTCTTTTGTTACATATTCTTACATCGGATTTTGACATCTTTTTAAACTCCTTGTATTGCTTTTCGCACATTTTCGAGCACCAAGAGAACGGTAAATGTGCGATAAGCATTAAAGTGAGTTTAAAAGAAGTCCAAGTCCGATGTGTTATTTCGATCGTAGCTATAAGTCACTATCAAATATTTTCAAAATAGAAAGTGACAATACGAAAATGTATATACATTTGCACAGTGCAAGGTGTGTAAGTAGGATGCATCTTACCGCTAACTGTAACAACATAGATGTATGGAAAGCAAATTGTAGCGTTTTGTAATTCCTGAAAATATTTGTGTTCATTTTGGTTTGGTAACCAATCCATGTCATGTCATTATCAAGACATACATACAAATTTGTACATGTCACAGAGCTTCATGGTAAATGCACCAACTTTCCTAAGTATTGTATCATCGATTTCTTGTACTATGAAAGTCGTACTTAAATGTGACAGCTGCATTCTTTGCTTTTGTTATTCAGGTTACAAATTAAAAACTTGCATATGTAATTAGATTTGTGACCTAGTGTTAGAACGTGTTTGCTAATTTTCGCATTGATTAAATGTAGATGTCAATTGAAGTAATTTTGCAAGTTTCGCGGACATTTTTTTAAAAGGTCGAGTTGTTGTCGCTTTGACCCGTTCCCCTTTTCCATTCTCAATTTTACTAATCCGTTTTGATGCTATTAGATAGTTAGGTCATGTCAGAATAAGGTTGGTTTTATAGGAATAAACTGTGTATGCATACATGTATATACTTTCAACAAGTATACATGTATATACTTTCAACAAGTATACATGTATATACTTTCAACAAGTATACATGTATATACTTTCAACAAGTATACATGTTGAAAGTATACATGTATATACTTTCAACAAGTATACATGTATATACTTTCAACAAGTATACATGTATATACTTTCAACAAGTATAACTTTTCAAATATCAGGATAATTAAAAAAAAAAAATAATGATATTTATTTCAACGATTGGTATATCCTGATATTGTGGGAAGTATATACTACTATACTGTTATCAATAACATAAAGAAGTGTTTGGAAAGATTATGGAATTTGGAAAGATGTTTAACAGATTCCAACTACAAATCTTGTGCAATTCTATGTCTATTCACTTTGAAATGAGGTTGTGTCTGTGCAACATCAACACTGTAGACGGTATGCATCATCCTGCTTTTTGATAGTGAGTACAGGTTTCTTATAGTTTGTAGGAATTCATTTCTCCTCCGAAACATCAATATTGGAAAAGATTGTACATGATTATAATAATTTTCATGTTGGTGAAGCCACTCTTAGACTTAATTATTACATATTATATTAAGTAGTGTACTGTATCATATTTATTTGATTCATCACCGCGTAAGACTTATCGTCGGCTGTAATTTAGACATTTAATTTCTAATAATAATATATATCCTTACGGTAATACGGATACAATATAAATGACCTTTTTAGCTCACCTGGCCCAAAAGGGCCAATTAGTGAGCTTTTCTCAACACTTGACGTCCGTCGTCCGTCGTCGTCGTCGTCTGTCGTCGTTCGTAGTCCGTCGTCGTCGTATTCCGTCGTCGTCCGTAGTCCGTCGTCGTCTGTCGTCGTCCGTCGTCGCGATCGTTAACTTTTACAAAAATCTTCTTCTCTAAAACTACTGAGCCAAATTTAACCAAACTTGGCCACAGTCATCCTTGGGGGTGCCTAGTTCACGAAATGTGTCCGGTGACCCTGCCAACCAACCAAGATGGCCGCAATGGCTAAATATCGAACATAGGGATAAAATGTTGATTTTGGCTTATAACTCTGAAACCAAAGCATTTTGAGGAAATCTGACAATAAGTGAAATTGTTTATTTCATCACGATTTATCTGCTCTGAAATTTTTAGATGAATCAAATAACCGGTTGTTGGGTTGCTGCCCCTGAATTGGTTATTTAAAGGAAATTTTGCCGTTTTTGTTTATTATCCTGAATATTATTATAGATAGAGGTAAACTGTAAACAGCACTAATGTTCAGAAAAGTAAGATCTACAAATAAGTCAACATGACCAACTTGGTCAGTTGATCCCTAAGGGAGTTATTGCCCTTTATAGTAATATTTTACCAATTTTTCGTAAAATTTGTAATCTTTTTCAAAAATCTTTTTCTCTGAAACTACTGTGTCAACGTTAACCTATATAAGTCACAATTATAATAAGGGTATCTAGTTTAAAAAATGTGCGCGGTGAACCAGCCAACTAATCAAGATGGCCAACACCAATTATTTGAGGTGATGCATATTGACCAATGCATACTTAGATTCCCCCTGTTATTAGATTTAAGTTACAAATAAATGTTCTCAAATCTCATTTAAATTTGATACCAAATACGACTTTTATAAATTTCGTAAAAAATAAATGAGGTTGAATAAACCTGGTTTAATAGCTAGCTAAACCTCTCACATGTATGACAGTATCATACAATTCGATTATATTGACAACTATATGTAATCAAATAAACATTCATGATAGGTACAAACGTTAAAAAAAACCACGGATACAGCAGTCAACATTGTGTTATTATCTTAGTTGCTATAAAATCAATGAAATATGTCAACAAAGAAAAATAAAGGCAAATAGAAAATCACATTACAAAAAATCGAAATACAAAAATTAACCATAGCACAATAACACATTGACCGGATATGTAAGTGCCAAGTCTTGGTAAATTGAAATTACAAACAAAAAAGCCTAAAATGTAGAAGTAATAATTTATAAAGACAAATATAAGGATACTATAACATGTTAGATGATAAACAACGAAATGAGATAAGTGTGTTGGCCTGCTTTGTATGGTTCTTCTTACAACCAAATATACAATTTGAAAGACTTTCTGTGAATATCTATCAGCTCAACATATATCTATATAGGTTAGCAGAAAAATGTAAAATAACATGATACTGAAATCCGAAGAAATGTCTAAATGGAAAGTCCCTAAGCAAATGGCAAAATCAAAAGCTCAAACAAGTAACACAAATTGATAACAATGTCGAAAATAGTGGATTAAACATGGTTTCATAGCAAGCTATACCTGTCACTTGTTTGCATATGATTCCATGATATTGACAACGATGGGTGAACAAAACAAACAGATGTAATTGTTAAAAATTACTAAAAGTAAGGGTACAGCAGTCAACATTGTGTAATTATCTTAATCCTTACAAAAACAGGCAAAATTTGTCAACGAAGACAAACAAAAGGATGCATTGGTATGTATATGCAAGTTATATTTTATTGACCGTGTAGAAAATCATTTTTTTTCTGTTTTTCGAAAGTTCATTTCACATTCATATCAAACATTAAAGATAAGTGTGTTGCCTAAAGAAATCATATGACCCTCCAATTAAAACTAATAAAAATGGTTTAATCATTTTATTGCATATAACTGTAAACAGTACTTTACTGTCTGTCATTGTTCTCCACAACAACAATAGTTTGGTCCACAATATGTCACATGGCAACCATATAACAAATAACGATGTGCTGCAAGGTATTTCAAAGAGGACCTGTCGTAGATGTGAACGGCATCAAAACAGTGGTATCTAAGTATAGATAATGATTTACATTGTATATACATGTAGCTAATATGAAAATGTTTAATATGCATTTCAATTGTAAGTATGTACTACAATGCAATTTAGAAGTAACTTTACACGAGAAGATCCATGTTTCTTTTTAAAGAGACGCAATTGTCTAAAATTGGTTTAAACAAAATTGCAATAAAAGTCATTTTGGTTTATTTTCAATTAAATAATTTTCAAACATATGGCTGATGTTAAAATGGCTTTCAAATCAAAAATTCAAATCATGCAGCCTTTACTTTCACCTTTAGTGGAGGTAGTTGTGCATGCGTGAACGTTCATTCAATAAAAATAGAACAAAACAAAAAGCCTGAAATCTATAATGTTTTGTTTTATTTTGTAAAACACTTGGTTGAAACCTCGCTAGTAGATTATCAGTCCCCGAGAGAATCATCAGCTAAGCATTTAATACTTAGGTACAGACATGATATTTAAAAATAAACCTTTCTAAAATATTAAGTTTATAGATTTTGGTATGATAAAAATTAAAAAAAAACGTTAAAATTTGACTTAGATGGATTTGGCGATTTTTTTATGTATCTCTGGTCATATTGCTCTTAAACTGTTTCGGTTCCTATGGATCATTGGCTTTCAGATGATGTTCGTCCTTGAGGTACACGAAGAAGGTAACTGAAGAAAAAAAGCGTTTTACGCATGAAGTCTACTTTTGTGTTCATTTTTTGTAAATCAAATATGAAAAGTTTTATCAAATCGATGAAAGGGAATTTTACAGTTAATGCTCCTTTGCAGTACCGTACATAAAACCTTTTTTTTTTATTCACAAATGTAAAGCAAAAAAACTCTTTCGTTTACTTACGATGCACCCATTTCTTTGCATACGTCTTTACACTTTTTTCCTGGATAAGCACATTTCCTTTTTACAGCAAGAACCCTGGCATAAAATGACAAGGAGCCATTAGTTTCGGCTGTGCAAATAGCAAGAGCCACTCTATCTCTGCTGTATGATAGTGCAACACCTGAAATAATATTCACCAAAAGAAAAATATGCAAACATGTTTTATCTTCAGTTCTAAAAACTAAAATAACGAAAATACAGAACTTGTAGTAAATCAAAATCTAGAGAAATGTTAACCACATACAACAGGTTTCTGTATAACCATTTCAAATTTATTTCCTAGATTATATAAAACCTTTTTACAAAATAATAAATTCGACCACACCTATTATTAAGGAATTTAAAAAAATGATCAATGTCTAATTGTCTTCTTAAAAATATTTAGTTCAGTTCGTCATGATTTGCACATGTTCTTATCCCGGGCATAAAAACAATGCCGTACTTGGCAAAAACTTTTCAACTTTTGATCTTCAGTGCTGTACAACTTTGTACTTTTTCACTTTCGATCTTTTATATCTGGGCGTTATGTATTCGGGTTTAGTTTTCTGTAATTAGTTAATACTTCAGTTTCATTATGTATATCTCTTTCATATTCATTTGATAAAATTTACTGTTTGCAATAGCATGAATTGTTCTATATAATAAGAATGTTCTTATCCCGGGCATACAAACAATGCCGTATTTGGCAAAACCTTTTCCACTTTTGATCTTCAGTGCTGTACAACTTTGTACTTTTTTCACTTTCGATCTTTTATATCTGGGCGTCACTGGTGAGTCTTGTGTGGACAAGACGCGTTTTTGGCGTATTGAATTTTAAACCTGATGCTTTTTGTTGTCTATTAATCATGCTTTTCTTTGTCTAATATGTTCTCCTTTTTTTTTGTATTGTAGTCCTGTAATATTATGTTGTCATTTCAATGTTATATTTAACTTTGCCGTTAAAGTGCGAGGTTTGGCATGCCATGAAACCAGGTTCAACCCACCACTTTTATTACCCTTTAAAACTGTCCTGTACCAAGTCAGGAAGATGGCCATTGTTATAAAATTGTTCGTTTCTGTGTGTGTTGCATTTTAACGTTGAGTCGTTTGTGTTTTCTCTTATTTTTGAGATATTGAGATAAGACGTGGCACGGTATTTGTCTATCCCAAATTCATGTATTTGGTTTTGATGTTATATTTGTTATTCTCGTGGTGTGTCTGTTACTTGGTCCGTTTCTGTGTGTGTTGCGTTTCGGTGTTGTGTCGTTGTTCTCCTCTTATATTTAATGCGTTTCCCTCGGTTTTAGTTTGTTACCCCGATTTAGTTTTTTGTCCATGGATTTATGAGTTTTGAACAGCGGTATACTACTGTTGCCTTTATTTATAAACGATATTTTCGTTTAATAATTGTGTATGTCAAAATCGCACACATTAGTGAACGACTATCTAACAAGTAACTTCAAGGGAGTTGGGTTATGGGCGGTTGCGGTTTTTCCCTTATAAATATTCTTATCCCCGATGTAATGGAAAAAAATGTTGTGGTCAAGCAAAATATTCATGGAAAGCCAAACACGATAAAGTACTTTTACAGTCAATAATTTTTCATGAAAAAGTAAAATCTCTGAAAGTAAAATGTTTTGATGCTAATCATACATCCCAGACCGTTAGCAGAAGGATTTATCCTAATCAAATGTCCTTGGTGTGTGAAATCTTTATGTAAACTATTGACGTGTAACGTTCGGAAACGTTGCATATATTTAATTTCGCCATCCCACTGCATACCCCGTCACGTAATAAATAAACAATGTTGCACGATTTGGAAGTTTAAAGAAAATCTCTCTAGCGGTAAACTTGAGTTGGTTCCTTGGGTCTTACAATAAATAGTATGAGGTTCTATGTAATGATTCTACCATGTTATAAACAAAAACATTAACAGACTAAACTTCCATTTGACATCCATTTTACCTAAATCTCACGATCAATCATTAAACGGTAAGATAATCTCATTTGAAATTAGATTTTAGTCTTTTATCTTTTAACCAAAATAGTTCTACAAAAAGGTGTTACGCAACCTATATTTAACCCCTTACCGCTACATTTCTTTTTTAAAATATATATCAGTTTACTTTTAAAGTTGCATCTGATTTATTTGGGTTTGTCAGAAGACCAGTATCACATATTTCATTAGTACAAAATCTGTCGGTATCATGTACTCTACCCTGAAAGCAGTGAACGTCAAGGGGGTATACTAGTTAGGTTATAATAGTAGATACACCAATACCTGACCATTGATTATGATTTGTGACGCGTAATTTCGAATCTTTCACACATCTCGATATTTATATTGTGAATGTCAAAATTCTTTATTTTTGTATTCAATTCCAATTTTCCCGTTTACACTCGTTTTAATTTCAATCTTCCAATTCACCTTTATATATTTTACTCATTTTAAACCTAATATTAAAACAGTTTTACATCTTTTTTTGCCACATGCTCAAGCTAATTTTATTATATGGCTTAGAAATATTCTCCAAATAAGTTATCATCAAACGATAACTATTTTTCCAAATGTACCAAGAAGGACAACTCAACTAGCAGTGATGGGACAATTGTTAGCGAAACACTTATTCATTATTTGAATATCTTAGTTTAGCTCGATAATAATTGGTGAATCGCTTATCTAACATGTCTAATAAAAGGTCAATTATCATTAAAAAAACCTCAAAATTAAATATGATAACATTTAGTTTAATCAATTAAAATTGACAAACCTAGCAATGCGCAAGGACATACAATAAGAACTTATAGACTATTTAAAAAGAATACTGGCCTTGAAACATATTTACTGTTTAATAAATGTAAAACAATAAATGAGTTTACCAAATTTAGAATCAGAGACCATGAACTTGAAAAAGAAGAGAAAGGAATACACAAAGCACTACTCATAGACAAAAGATTTTGTTAATTATGTAACAAGTATGGACACAGACGCAAATTGTCAGTGGGGTTAAAGGTCGTTACAAATGTATTGAAAGCTAGACTGGAAATGTGTATTAACAAATTGAGTTGATGTGTACATGTCTTCATTCAAATGCATTGACTGATAAAAAAGGAGGCTTCAACTTCCACCCCTCTCTATGAATTAGTTGTTTGAGTGTTTGAATATGGAGTTTGTTAATAAATAACTGCACTGTAAGACTGTATGTCTTGATTCCTTTTAAGCTTGCTTAAAGGTTGAACTATTTTGTTTTGTACCATTATTAGTCTATTTTTTTTCTCATTTCATTTGTTTTATATTTGTCACTTTAAGGTCTTTTTATAGCTGACTGTGCTGTATGAGCTTTTGTCATTGTTGAAGGCTATTTGGGGACCTGTAGTTGTTAATCTTGTTTTAAATTTTGGAATGCAGCTGAAGTCAACAAACAGACATAGACAATTCACCCAAGTTTTATAAAATGATGTGGAAGTGTTTATGTGAATAATTGAGATGGGAAATGAGGAAAGTGTCAAAGTGACAACAACCCAACCATAGAGTAGAGACAACAGCTGAAGGCCTCCAATGGGTTTTCAATGTAGCCAGAAACTCCTGCAATTATAGGTGTCCAAAAACTATAAAATCCCGTCTTTTTTTTAGCATATATAAAAATTCATAACACAGAAATGTATAATCTGAAATTTATTACAATCAAAAGGGACCTTAGGTTAATAGTGTAAACAATTCACCAAAGTTTAATTAAAGGTGATGGATGCATTTTTGTGTTATTGTTCAAAATTGGAAAATTCTCTCTTTTTTAAGGATAAAATCTCTCTTCATAACATGGAAATGAAAATTCTAAAATTTATAAAATGGATGTGGAGCTAATGTCAATAGATATAAACATTTCGACAAAGTTTCTTGAAAGTAGGGGGAAGTGTTTTCTAGTTATTGTCTGAAGTGTGGATGATGGACTGATAGACAACAGTATACTATAATATGTTGTGTGTGAGACAATGGTATAATGAAATGGTTTTGAATGAATAATGATTAGAAACAGTTTAATGCAGTTATTGAGGGAACGACAGTGAAGAAATTGCTGAGATCAATGCGTTTGAATCCTAAGAATTCAATTTTTGTTGAAATGAAACAAAGTTCAATTTTTGACCCTTTGGATCTTAATGTAGACCAATTTGAAAACGGGACAATCCTGTGCAATTGAATATTTCTGGCAATTGGCAATACTGTGCAATTAAAAATTTCTTGCTATTGCGCAATATTGTGCAATAAGATATTTCTGGCTATTGTGCAATACTGTGCAATTAAATATCTTGCTATTGCACAATACTGTGCAATTGGAGATTTCTTGCTAGTGTGCAATACTGTGCAATTGAACATTTCTTGCTATTGAACAATACTGTGCATTGCAGAATACTGCGCAATTGAAAATTTCTTGCTATTGCACAATACTTAGTATAATAATTTTTGACCCCGATTTGGACCAACTTGAAAACTGGGCCCATAATCAAAAATCTAAGTACATGTTAAGACTCACCATATCAAAGAACCCCAAGAATTCAATTTTTATTAAAATCAAGCTTATTTTAATTTTGGACCCTTTGGACTTTAATGTAGACCAATTAGAAAACAGGACCTAAAATTAAGAATTTGGACATGGTTAGATTTGGCACATCAAAGAAGCACAATACTGTAATTCATTTTTTTGATGAAATCAAACAAAGTTTAATTTTGGCCCCTTATTCCTAGGGACCAAAACTCCAAAATTAATCCAAACCTTCCTTTTGTGGTCATCAACCTTTATAGATTTCTATTAACTTATACTAAAGTTATTGTTCAAAAACCAAGAAAAATGCTTAATTGGGGCCTGTTTTTGACCCCTAAATCCTACACTGTTGGAACTAAAATTACTAAAATCTATCCCAACCCTCCCTATGTGGCCATAGACCTTATGTTAAAATATCATAGATTTCTGTTTACTAATACTTAAGTTATCTTGTGTCTAAATTTCATATATTTCTATTTTACTTTTACTGAAGTTAGAGTGCGAAAACCGAATGTCTTTGGATGAAGACAATGATGCCAACCTGATACCAATGTACAACCAACAAAAAGTTTTCAATTTTTGCAGTTGTATAAAAATGATCTCAAATCAAATTTTTAATGGAGTTTGCAACAGTAATTATTCAACTACTCATTTCAATACATCATAAAGTATTAAAGTGTAAATGTCATACAGTCATGGTGATGATGCCTCCGCTAGCATATAACATTATAAAGGTAAATATAACCAGATGCTCCGCAGGGCGTAGCTTTATACGACCGCAGAGGTTGAACCCTGAACGGTTGGGGCAAGTATGGACACAACATTCAAGCTGGATTCAGCTCTAAATTTGGATTGTGATTTAATAGTTGACACAGCATAGGTTTCTGACACAGAATGAATGTGTTATAATGAACTTAAACTTTTGTTTTCTCTTAGAGCAATTCACTATGATGTTGAATATTAATCCTCTCAAAAAAATGTTTGAAGAAATTTTCTTTTTATTTATGAAATTTCAAATGAGAAAAATTGAACCCAATTTTTAATCACATCCCCCTTTCCCTTATTCCAAAACTAATCTCAATTAAAATATTCTAATGGAGTTTGCAACAATAACTACTCATTTAAATACATCATAAAATATTAAGATGTAAAAAAACTGCTTGTTATCACTGAATGGTAAAGATTATTTAAATTTATCAGTTGGTAGTAAAAAGTGAATATACATTGAATATTGTATATAACAAAGATTTAAGTTGATTCTGGACAAAGAAAGATAACTCTAATTAAAAAAAATTCTTGCAATAAGATATTTCTTGCTTCCTATTCTGGACAAAGAAAGATAACTCTAATTAAAAAAAAATTTGCTATTTCACAATATTGTGAAATTAGATATTTCTTGCCATTGCACAATACTGTGCAATTGAAAAGACTTGCTATTGCACAATACTTAATAAAATAATTTTAGATCCTGATTTGGACCAACTTGAAAACTGGGCCCATAATCAAAAATCTAAGTACATGTTTAGATTCAGCATTTCAAAGAGGCCCAAGAATTTAATTTTTGTTAAAATCAAACTTAGTTTAATTTTGAACCCTTTGGACCTTAATGTAGGCCAATTTGAAAACGGGACCAAAAATGAAGAATCTACATACACAGTTAGATTTGGCATTTCAAAGAACCCTATTTATTCAATTTTTGATGAAATCAAATAAAGTTTAATTTTGGACCCAGATTTGGACCAACTTGAAAACTGGGCCAATAATCAAGAATCTAAGTACATTTTTAGATTCAACATATCAAAGAACCCAACCAATTCATTTTTTGTCAAAATCAAACTAAGTTTAATTTTGGACCCTTTGGACCTTAATGTAGACCAATTTGAAAACATGACCAAAAGTTAAGAATCTACATACACAGTTAGATTCGGCATATCAAATAACCCCAATTATTCAATTTTGATGAAATCAAACAAAGTTTAATTTTGGACCCTTTGGGCCCCTTTTTTCTAAACTGTTGGGACCAAAACTCCCAAAATCAATACCAACTTTCCTTTAATGATCATAAACCTTGTGTTTAAATTTCATAGATTTCTATTTACTTATACTAACATTATGGTGCGAAAACCAAGAAAAATGCTTATTTGGGTCCCTTTTTGGCCCCTAATTCCTAAACTGTTGGGACCTAAACTCCCAAAATCAATACCAATCTTCCTTTTGTGGTCATAAACATTGTGTTTAAATTTCATTGATTTCTATTTACTTAACCTAAAGTTATTGTGCAAAAACCAAGAATAATGCTTATTTGGGCCCTTTTTTTAATTATGTAATAATGACATTGTTAAAGATGGAATTCATTTCCTTATTTAATGTTCATCACTAAAACCTGAAAGGTTCAGTTTCATTTTAGATTTATTCTCTACGATTACTGATTCTAAGTTTCTAAATGGCCAATTAAAATGTGTATGATTGATATCAGTGGTAAATAACATAATTATAAAATTAATAACCAGTTTGATAAAGACTAGAAGAGCAAAAATAAGTAATAAAATATTATTAACACCATCTCTACTTTCAAAAATCAACTGTTTTGATTGTGTTCACTCACTCATTATCTTTCAGAATACACTGTGTTCATTGTTTCCCTTTTCCCTTATGGTATCAGTTGTACTTTCATGTATTGTCATTTCTAATAGTTCATTAAAACACATCTTCACAACTATTTGTATATTTTAGCTTTAACTGTAATTGAACTGCTCCTCGGAGCGTCTTGATTGACAATGGTTGTTGTTGTTGATGATGTTTATAGCCTTGATATAAGCTTTTTAATGTAACTGTCCTTCGAGCATGAAGTAAATTGTACTACCAATTACCATTAGCCTCAATCAGCAAATTAAAATTTCAATCAATTTTTTTCTAAAGATGAAAAAAAAATCTATTTTTTCTGTCGCATTTCCTGACTATAAGTATGTTACATTGTTAACGTATATAACGTTATCACAAATATTTCTCGTTTTGAGCAACGCGGAGTTTATTATGTATATATATGTATAGTGAAAAAAGGAAGGTAAACTATACATTGCTAGATACCATTAAATATTGATGTCAAAGTTATATACGTTAATGGTGTAATACAAATAAACAGAAAATGCAAAAACAAATAATCTAAAAAACATTGTTTAACAAAATTTAAATCTGCAAACCGGTTCCACAATTAAACTTCAATGTCAATAACGATCTTATATTTTTCCAACTTACCTTCCAGAAAACAAAGAAAAATCAATACATGCCATGACATATTTTGAAGTGTTGTTCAACCGTCTGCAGACAAATAAAAAAACAAAAATGCAATCAGGGACAAGTTATATTTAAATGCATGCAAAATTCTACTTCTAATGAAACTGATATTGTTATTAACATTTAATTTATAATAATTAATACAGTTGCCAAGAAAAATGTCATTATGAAGGGCGTCGGTGCGGATCTAGTGTCTGAAAAGTGGACTTTAATTGTCTAAGGTAGCAATACACAGTTAGGAGTTTAGTTTCGCATTATGGCCCCTGTGGATTTTTCAAATAGGAAAGTTATTGTGTAATAAAATTTATTTTTAGACAGATTAGTGCTAATTTAGCCTTCAAAGATGGTTTATAAGAGCATCAAGATTATTTTTTACATGTTTTATGGGCTGTTTTCTGTTTGACCATCCGTATTTTCATAGCTAGACCGGCCATCGGTCCAGAAATTAATGTACTGTTTACAAACACTCTATTTATACACAAAGTTTTTGACGCAATTTTACAAAAAAATGAGATGAAAGACATATGATTTTCATTGGATTTGCTGAAAGATATATGTACACAGTTTCAGAAAAGGTATTACTTCAAACGATTGAAATTCTACTTTTAGCCAAATTTTGGGGAAACTTGTGACATCTTTCCCCCCTTTTTGCAATATTTTATAACAAATAAATGCAGATTGTTGCCATGGATACACCAAAATGAAATTATATTTTACCATTTTATATACTAAATATACAATCTATGGAAGATTCTGATTACATACATATGCCCATATATGACAAAAACAGTAAGCTTGATATTGCAAGAAATCAATGAAAAAGGGTTGGTAAAATTTATAAGGGCAAATTTTGGTATTTTTTCCTAACTGTTTATTGCTACCTAAAATGGTGAAAATACAAGCAGGTGTAGCCAGTCGGTGTTTTTAAACAATTTTAAGCCTATAAACGAAATTTCTTCCAATGAAAAAACTTATTATACGCATTCTACGACCCGGCCGACATCTCATTCTGCAATTAGGGTGTAAACCCAATGTTTATTAAAGAACTGAAAATATGCCCAGTTATCGTTTCTCTGATTGTCAAAATATCAAGAAATCGGCGAAGAATAAACTGCAGTAATATTCTTATGCAGAACAATATTTAACCCGTATTGCACTACATGTTGTGCATTCTTTATAAACTGTTTAAAAAAAATCTGCAATTCCAACTTTCACCCTTAGCTTAAACAATGGTGTAACTGCATAACATAGAAAAAAGGAAAATCACAAAAATACTGAACTTCGAGGAAAATTCCAAATAGACATTTCTTTCAAACTCTATTATATTGAAATCGATGCGTGAACAAAACAAACAGACATAATAGGTAAACATTTTAAATATATATAATATTAATCACGAAAAAAAACCCTAATATGTAACAAGGAAGCACAAAATGGCAAAAAAGTCCAATAACACAATGACGGGATTCGATGTATTAGTGATCAATAGTACAGAGCCACGTCATATATGTAATGAAGAAACATAAAAAGGCATATAGACAAAGCACAAAGCAAAAACTGAAAGACAAGCAACAAAAAAGTTTTACAATTTAAGTACAATAACTGTATGTATAAGCACAGAGCCACGCCAGATGCATACGGGAATATCACAAAAAAAATGACCGGACGTAAACACTAGCATCTTAATCACAACAAAATCAAACACATAAATAACAAATAAGCTCAAAAAGGCATATATCAAACCTAACAACCTCACCAATCGCTTGCCCAATTTTAAATTTTATCTATGTACTAGTATGCCATATCCACACTTAAACGACTTAAAGTCTTTAAGTACTGGAACCAAATTCTTAGACCAACATTAACTCTACCGTAGAATCGTGCGTCTGACGTCAGAATGTTAACGTCACACAGGTAGATGTATAAAATAATTTTGTCGTTCTAAGTATGAAAATATTATAGTCTTTAGCTCTTTAGTTCTATAGGCATATCCTTTGCAGAATGTGTATTGGAAGTTTACCTTTCATTCTTGCCGCTTGTCTATACGCTTATTGTGTATTTATTCTATATAAAAAAAAGAAGAGCTACATCATTATGCATCGTAAAAGAAACACAAAAGGGCATATAGGCAGAGCATTAGCAAATACAAAAGACCAGAATACAAAAAATATAAAAGAACAATAACACAATAGCGGAATGTTTAACATGTTTAAGTAAAGAGCCACGTCATTTAGGTCTAAGAGACATGAAACGTCACACGGAAAAAGCAAATATGAAAGATAATGCAAACAACACGATGATGGGATGTTTAAGTACAAAGACACGTCAAATGGATAGTATCTAAACAAAACCAAACAGTAAAAGTAATATCAATAAAGACAAATAAAAATAACACGTATTAAAATGATAAATCAGTACACAGAATGTATACTTCAAGACCGTCGTGTATTATTTGTGAAGTAGCTATGCAAAATTTACCAACAAGATCTTGGTACATGTACCTTTCAATGAAATTAATTTTTAGAAAAAAAGAACTAGACGTGCTTTGACGTATCCCTGGTTCATCAACTTTCTACTCAGAAACTGGTGACGTTTTTCTAAAGTCTGAGTAGGAGCTGCAAGCTCTTGAATACCGAATAAGTTGGGAAATATAGATTCCTACACTGCAACAAATGTGGTACGATATTTCTCCACTTCAGACAGTTAGATTTAATTATTCAAAGCGCGAGGTTGCCAAGTCAATAAATGAGGCGGAGGAAGCCGTGTCTTATGTTTCTCTAATTTCTAGTTCTGGGGGATACATTAATGGAACCCAGTCAGAAAAGCTCAGATTGGTAATGGAAAGAACATGAAATGACCTGGCTTTAATCTTCTTGTGTCTAAAGGATTACTAAATGAATTCATATGAAAATATACTACTACAATTAACGAGGCCGGGATAAGGTACCGGTATTTGATGGATCCACTAACAAATAAGACAACTATCAATAAAACATGATTTACTTTAAAAAACAGATGAAAATAAAAAGGGATCGACAAGGAGAGTTCGTTTCCATAGGATACCGACAATATCTTGACAAATTCAAAAAATATGTTGTCGATAAGAAACTCAAGCATATACTGATCACTTGTTCCTCTTTGTATCATGTTTTACCCTTCTGTTCACTAACATATTGACAAAATATGTCTTATGGTATCATAAAGTAATAACTTTATAGCGTATACTACCATTTTTATGTTGAAAGGCATTGTAGATTATTTCTTTCAGGCGATTTTCAATTTCACCTGGGAAATGGGGTATACAGGGTCGAAAAATCAAAAGTTTTGATAGAACTTATTTCAGAATAAAGACCCGAGATTTAAAATAATCCAGCATTTCTTAAGAATTTCGAAGAATCTACACTATAAAATATCAATTGAAATGGCTTAACTAAATCAAAAGATATATAAACACAAAAAAGTGAACATACACTGAAAGTATACATTTGATCTATGACACAAAGTAAAACTACGAAATCAATTAGAAAAATGAGAGGTGAGATGTTAAACAATATCAGAAAGAAAAACAATAAACAAACGTGAACAAAATGCCAGCCAAATAAATTAATATTCACTGGTAAATGAGTATGTTTTCACGTTTAATACCAGAAAAGAAATGTATAGTCATACTGAACACTCAACAAAAGAGTTATATATTTAAAATAAAGAGACGAGATATAACAATAAATAAGTAAATATTAGATAGCAAAAAATGCAATACAAATTGTATCAACAGGTCAAATTAACACGAACGTATGATTTGAGAGTTCTCGCATTTACTGAAAGCTAGTTAAAAATCAAAACAATCAATACTAAAATAAGCATGCATCGAAGACTAAAATAAACTGAAACACATTCCAGGGATTTGAATTGTTAACGTCATAATTCTTCAAAGACACTACAAACCACTCAAAGTCTAAAATGGGCTATATATACTTGATATTAATCGACTGTAGTGTAGCGTGAAACACTGAAATTCAATTTACTCGACCAGTATACTTAATCATTATATACGCTTCTGAACGATACTCAACATAGTCTGAACTATATTTGACCTAGTCTAAACCATACTAAACCTAGTCTGAACCATACCCGACAAGACTTAATAAACCAAGACCTTTTTTCTTCTATCTATTGTATTTCATTTATTTAGAAACTGTTTGTTTTAAGCAACAGCTATTTCGCTGGCTAAAATTTTTAGCAACAATTTGAAATTAGAATGAGAAAAAAATTGAAGTTATATGGTCAAGTATGGTTCAGACAAGTCTAGTAATGCCCAGACCTTAAATAAAGTATGCTGTAGACTGAAAAAATAGGTTGAGTACAAGTCGAATATGGGTTAAGACTGTTTAAGACTGGCCAAGTAACAGTTCTGACTATTTTCAATGTCAAAGATAAGGATAAGATAAAAACCAGTACGAGTATGGTTCAGAGTGAGGTCGAGTAATGTTGAGCAAATTTCAGACCAACTTAGACTGGTCGAGTACAGATATATGGCATTTAAGACTTGTGAGAAAACATGACTTGTGCAAAGCCAAAAATAAAAGTATCGACCGGCAGTCGAATAGTAAGAAGTAAACCATTTCAGAGTATTATATATATAAAAAATGAACCTGAATGTGTATTTTTACAACAACAAAAAAACAGTTTGAAAAGAATACAAATTTAGTGATGTTTTAATTTGCTTATGACAAATCGATATGTAACCCAATATAAACTTCTTTCTAAAAATTAAAAACAATACAACATTTTATTGTTGACTTATCAACCAAGTGAAACAATGATGTGGCTTTACTGAGTTTGGTCATATACTGAGATTCATTGCAATACAGGAATAATAAAATTGAAAATTGAAATGGGGAATATGTCAAAGAGACAGCAACAAAACCAAAGAGCAAACAACAACCGAAAGCCTCTAATATGTCTCCAACGCAGCGAGAATATCCTGAACACGAAGGTGGTTCTCAGGTGGCCCCTAAATAAAATTGCATACTATTTCAGTGAAAATTGATGTCACACTAAACTACAAAACATATAAATTAACTACAATAATAAAACATACTAGACTAACAAAGGCTAGAGGCTCCTGACTTCGGACAGGCGCAAAATTCGGCGGGTTTAGACATATTGTGTGGTATCTCAACCCCCTATACCTCTAGCCAAGGCCTTACTTACAAATATTTTGGTTTGCCTAAACCCTACTTAAAGGTAGACACAGTAGGAATGTAGGTAGGTAGGCAAATTTAAACAAAAAAAATTGAAAAGGAGATATTGGAGTGTCGGGTTTTTTTTTCATGCAGATCTGATTTAAAAAAACTTTTTTCTAATAAAGGCCAAACAAAATTTTTAGTAGACAGCTATTTTCTGGGTAGGTACGGTCAGGGCACACAAACGTATTCTTTTTTCTGGCCCAATATAGAATAAAGATACACATAGTAGTACACAAAGTAAAACTCAGTTTAAAGTCATAAAAAAACTCAAATTAAAAAAAAATATGCATATGTTTTTTATAACTAAATGGATAGTTTTCATTATACAACTTATGTACACATACTTTTTTCTGAGGAAAATTCTTTAATTTGTCCACATTTAGAAGAAGTTTACTTATTTTTAATTGCTTGCTTCCAGGAAGCAATTCGCCGACATATTTTCCGTATGCATAGTGACCCGAGCGTAACCCTCCTCGTAAAAATCCGGTGACCACAATACGCATGGATCTGTCATTAAAATAAACAAATATCTGATTATACATGTTAAACACGTGCTCAATACCCATGCTTTTTGTGATTTGTTTACTATAAGGTGACAATCGGTAAATCTCGGCTTCAAAACACGGCATTTAATGACCAGCCATATAGGTTAAATCATAACAAACAGAGAGAGAAAAAAATTACGATTATCATAATTATATCATACATATTTGCGAAAATAATGATAAAATCGTGAACAGAGGACTAAGAATTGGACAAACATTTTTTTTTCACCACCTACTCGTTTCATATGACTTTAAGGAAGTCCGAGTTCGATATCAGATTAGGTAACAATAAAAACTATGCAAAATGACATTCTAATGCAATTTGGATGTAACAATTTTTTTCATTGCATGGCTAAAAGTGGCTGTCAAACCCACAGTTGACCAGGCGTAACTAAGGAGGGACCCGCCATTTTGAATTGATGAATCAACAAATGTTCGATTACTACTATATAATCGAAAATAAAACAACACCTACCTCGAATTCGCCGTTTTAATGTAATTTTATCCGAATTTGAAGCGTACAAGTAACGTAATAACCTCCAGCTTGTAAGTTTTCATTTGTATGACGTCACGTTTAGCCATGATGTCTTTGTGCCAAAATCATTCATGAAGATTCGCGGATTTTTTTTTTATCTGACAAATTAAGACCTTTTTTCAAGTTTTATCGTATTTTTTCTTTTTGAAGTGCATTAGAATCGGAATAACAGTACTGTAGTTGAAGAGTTGCAACCGTCAATTTTGATTTGACGGTCGCAAATCTCCGTTTTACTGTCTCCGCTACGCGTCGCCAGTAAAACTGCATTTGCGACCGTCAAATATTCAACTACTGTACTTTTATTCCTTAAATGATACATAACTTGAAATGAAAAAAATACTAGCAGTTACTGACATGCCAGCCCCAGAACGAAATTAAACTGATTGAAAGCTTTTGTATGCATCATATGAAAATTAAGTACAATCCCTACCCCCATTTGTAGCAATGCCATCATCAAATTTATGAGAACTTACCCTGTATCATGCTAACAACTAGTTTAAGAATAAATGTGTGTATTACCGATGCACAGACTCTATGAGTGAACCAATATAAAAACCATGTATGCAATTCTTAATGACTTGACAACAGTATCGTAGCTATGTTCTTTCAGAATGCATGAGTTTGTTTAAAGATTTGGTTAGCTTTTGAGGTGAATGCCGACATTTGTGTGCTTTGTAAAGAATATTACCATGCAATATTGGATATGAAATACCTAAACGTATAATATGTCTGAATGTTGATTTATATATTCGTATGATGTCCGTGTAACGATGATAACATTTAGTGAATGTTTTGACTAGTTTGCGATATCGAAAAATGATTTTAGTCATCAATTTTAATAGTTTTTCAGTGATACAGAGATTTCTATCGTTAGAATTAAATACGTTGTTACATGCACGAGTGAATAGAACAAGTTGAGATATGATATCACAATAAGATGGTGCAAGGGAACGTCACCATCTTAAAATGGAAAATTAAAAATCATGAAATCTGTTTTATCATAAATTTTGGTACTTAGCTTCCCATTAAAGATATAGATATAAAGATTCAGAAAAGGGCAATTTTTATTGTTAGTTTTCGCTTTATTTACAGTCAGTTCTGCAGGAAATATCACTTTAAGTGTATATACTGAAGTCTTCATTTTGCGAGCCAATGTATCAGATGTTATATATATCGATGGGACTTTGCTGATTATAGTCATCAATTGTAGCTATATGCTATCAAATTTGTTATTAAATTGTTGCATTTAGTCTTCAGAGGAATATCTACTACTTGTCGGTACATTTATCGCCAAAAACGTACATATAAGGCTTTGTGTTGAAGGCCGTACATTGACCTATAATGGTTCCCTTTTTAATTGTTATTTGGATGGAGAGTTGTCTCATTGGCACTCACACCACATCTTCCTATATCTATATATGTTGTCCAGGAAATAAAATAAAGCTTTATCTATATCTTCACATCACAAAGACTATAAACGAGTTACAGTGAATAAATGTGCAATGTGACGTTTCAAAAGACCAGCTAATTAACCATATTAACTGTCCATCGAAATAACAATACAATCAAAAGCATGTAGGTTATCTAAAAACTCTAAAGGATTTAAAACACTTCAAAACTATTAAATACCATTAGTTTCATATAAGCTTTATTACAAAAGGTAATAACAAGTTTTTTAATATTAGATAGATTAGTAGTAGAACACTTACTAGACGCGGCGATGAACGGACTGGTACTTAAGGTTGTTCATGTTATTAAGGTAATCTGGGTACTCTCAAATGTTCGAAATAGGCTTTATACTGGCTGGGAAGCGTTAGTGGTGTTCTTGTTTACAATGTTGACTCGCTGTGGAGCGTACGGACCTGATACAGAAGAATTGATAGTTTCGTTTTGGAGAACTTCCGTGTAGTATATATGCGTCACACCACTTCTTCATTAACTGAACTGACAAACTGACAACCCTTACCAAAAATAACCCTGCGGCAAACATTTGCCGCAAGTTTGCTACCAACATTACCGTAACTGATTTTTTTTTTTGGGGGGGGGGGGGGGGGGGGGGGGTGGACAGGGATGTCGTATCGAATAATCTTTAATTTAGAAGTTACCTTTTCAAACTGTAATAAAACTGTTATAATAAAATTTTAAAATGATGATATCATGCCCCAAAATACAGCTAACAATTATTTATTTTTCTGAAAGTGTATTTAGAAAAAAAACCACCTCACAATTGATAATGACATTATACAATTATGGCCCGTTGAAAAGGTGAATATTCAAAATTGTCAACACGAGAAGGATATTGTTTAAAATATATGTAAGGTATAATAATATCCTCGTGTATTGTATTTTCGACCTACTAACATAATAACAATACATAAACAGTATTTTACATCAAATTGGAAACGGAACTCTCTACTACATGTTTTATACGAACATATCCGATAAAATTGTTTTAGAAAAAAAAAGATGTTGTAGGAACGGAATTAACGTTTTACTTCATTTGATTTACCACCATTGAGTGGATATTGGTACAAAATAGCAACCTCCAAGTAGACAACAAGAAGACAACTGTTCAAATGATAATTGTTGTTTGCAAATGTCTTGTTCGTTTATAAATATAATGTTATTCTGCATAAATTAAGGTTGCAAATACACAGCTGCCGCAACTGATTTCCCATGCAAATGAATCTAGGTTACGGCAAGATTGCTGCAATTATAGTTATGCAAATAAGATTTGCCACAAGGTTACAGTAATTGTTTGCTGCAAGCTTGTGGCAATTGTTTGTTTCAAACTTGCGGCAAATTTGCAGGGACTACACATAAACCAATGGCATTTATCTCTTTTAAATAACACAGCAACATTTTTAAAAAGAATTCCTGTCTATATACAAACCGACATTGAAAGAATACTTGCAAACTTAAAGATTAAAAGGAAATACAAACATGCATTTGAGTTTTGAAAAAGAGGGCAGGAGTCATTCTCAAATGAAATTATATACCTGTATTAAGTAATGAAAAAGAATTTATCTCAAATGTGTATTGGGAATAAAGCTAGCTATAATATTATATATATAGTGATCCGATGTATAAATCTGTTGTAGAGTTGTCACTGACTCACGCGTACTTATAAATATAATTATTTTCTGTGACTGTATCTTGCATTAATTTGTAGGATCCTTTACTATAGATAATTTAGCTTATCTGTAACAATAACATCTCCATGCCTTATATATCATGTACTGTAGTACGCCGCTAGATTAAAACTGACGAGGAAAGATAACACCGAAAGCTTTATTATTTGAAGCCCAGGTGGTCGTGTGGTCTAGTGGGACGACTACAGTGCAGGCGATTTGGTGTCACGATATCTCAGTAGCATTGGTTCGAATCCTGGCGAGCGAAAAACAAAACATTTGCGAAAGCAAATTTACAGATCTATCATTCATTTGTCATTGTTGGGTTGATGTTTATACGAGTTGGATATATATATATATTTATACTTAATTATGTATGATTTGAAATTAGTTATTTTATTAAAACATGTAAAACGTGCAGTTCTATGAATTATTTGTACATTGTACTTACAAAATTTCATATTGAATATTCTGTATTATTGAACCAAAATGCCTACTTGATCTCTTAAACATGTTAAATGTCGAATGCATTTCCCAAACACAATCAACATGACCTATAGCCATTATTTCAAATTCATCGGTTAGTTTCCAGGAAGTGCCAAATAGACATGCCCAGTCAATATAATTGTGTAATTCTTGCAATGTTCTGTCAAACATATAGATTTTTCGACAATCTTGCGTCAAACATATAAAATGGTCAAAGTTTTCTGCAATCTTGCGGCAAACATTCTTTATTATCTTAACCATGTTAAGTTTCTGGCAATCTTATGGCAAACATTGATATTTCTGCAAACTTGCAGAAAAAAGCTGCAATGTTTGCCAGAAGTTTGCAGCTAGCGGCAAACATCTGCAAACACTATTTTCTGTGTTCCTGCAAACGTTTTGTCTGCCGCAAGCTTGCTGCAAATCTGTTGCAAGTTTGCGGCAAACAATTAAGTTGCATTAGCATGATTAAGGTTAACGAACTCATTTTAGAATAGAAATAGACAAGCTTACCCTGTGTATGTGAGCCAAAATTTGTTCCTGTGAAAAAAGTTCCAGTAGAACTAATTTCACAGGAAATATGTTCTGGGAGAACTTTTTTCACAGACAATTTCTATATAATTTGTTCCATCTCTATGAAATAAGTTCCACACTTTACCTGGTGAAATAAGTTCTGGGTTGGTGAAATTTGTTCCTTACCTAGTGAAATAAGTTCCATGTTTGTGAGATTTGTTCCTCACCTGGTGAAATAAGTTCTGGATATGTGAAATTTGTTCCTCACCTGGTGAAATTAGTTCCTTGTCTGTGAAATATGTTCCACTGGTTAAAAAAGTTATCGAAGTTATATACTGAACACTTGTCATGTAAGTTTTAAGTCATTATAAAAACATGTATTGTATTGATAATCAGTGGCGGATCCAGAAATTTTCATAAGTGGGGGCCCACTGACTGACCTAAGAGGGGCCCGTTCCAGTCACGCTTCAGTGATTCCCTATTTAAGCAACCAATTTTTTCCCCAAAAAGGGGGGGACCGGGCCCCCTGACCCCCCCCCCCCCCCCTAAATCCGCCTCTGATAATGCAATAAAAAGAAAGTGTATACATCAAATTTGGATCATGTGGAGTAAAGCAAAAGTTTAATATAAACATATTCAATAAATAAAACTAAAAATGACACTTATGATCCAGAAGAGAGTAGAAAAAGAAATAATAATAAAAGTCTTTCCGAGAAAAAGTATTAACAGTTGTCACGCCGGAACACATTTTTTGTTAAAATTGATAAAATTACTTTTAAATATTAACGGATCGGTATCAATCTATTTATAGAAAATTTCATAAATAATCTATATTTAATGGTTGGCTTTTTCCGATCTATTTATAAACCATGTAATGCGCATTATTCCCGGTCGTATCGCTATTTGTATTGCTGATATCATGTTATATGTGTAAATTTAGTGAAGTATAAATCATACTTATAGCACGCTATGATACACAATTACTCTATCGAAATCAGGTAAGTGTGTATTCCAAACTTTCCCATGTACATGTAGCAATCAATGTCATAAAATAATAATAAACATAAAAGTTGTAATTGTCTCAGACTCATGACTCATGTGACTGGGTGTGACGCACTGGTCTAGTAATTCTCTTTAAACTGTCATACAAGTTATTTATTTTTTATAACACTTGCCAATAATTACGATTTTTATAAAAAATTTAAATCTCACTAATGTTTTCGATTGGTCAAATTATAGTTATTTGTCAAATCTAAATATAGAAACGGTGTTTGTCTTTTCGCCATGTGTGAGGTCAATATGTCAACCAACATTGGGAACGTCCTAGAAATGGAGGCAGTCCGAGTACACAGTTTGTTTTGGTGATCATTTCCTTTAGACAATATTGCACTGTTCTATGTCAACAAATAACACATGAATAAACTCATCACAGATACCAGGATTACATTTTGTATTTACTCCAGACGCGCGTTTGAAATTTCGTCTACAAAAAAATAATCTTGTCTCCGTATGAGCCTCCTTTAAAAGTAGCACTACATTACCTTCTTTTTTATTCTTTCCTCGATTATATGGAGTACCACTACTTTTGTAGTGTAGCACGGATAAGCATCTGTGTGCATGTGCAGGAATGATTTACAGTGAATATGATCGGTGCACAAACCAGTATAAGTTCGCCTATAATCAATTGTTCGAGATAATGGTATACAGGATATCAACACAGCCTGACGTACCTACCACCAATTTACAACGCAAAAAAAAAAGAAAGCTTGAGATACTAGTAGATTTAAAACAACCTAATGTCAATTCACATTTGTACACGTGCAGGAAACTGTTCCATCAACATACTATATACATTTGTACTCCATTTAAGGCACACATGTTATTACGTCAATAATACACTAATCTATGTATAGTACTTTAAAAGTTCATGCACTGTGGCATACACTAAAATCTAAAAACACTTCATGCGCCACCAAGTTATCAATGTAACTGTGACAGTTTATAACTCGCCATATATCTCAACTTTCTATTGTCATTTTAAATTAAACCAATATGCGCATCTTTATTGGTACCTCTCTTGAGTCGCCTAACTTACACTGCACCAGTAGCCTTATAACTCCTACTTCAATAAAAAAAAAACAATAGTTAATTTATCACTTAATTGGGGCATATATTCCTATTAGCTGTGTAGAATTTTCCTGATACCTTAATATAAAAATTATCTTTGGTTTAAATTCCAGTATATATATATCTAAGTTAATAGAACAACTTAACAATTTATATCAACCCTGAAGTTTCATCCTAACTGACTGCAATATAAGTATTGCAAAAATATAAGAATACAAGTCTTATACCATGTATACTTAACATCAAATTTTCATATTAAACCTTAAACTTTTGATTTACCCTTACAGAAAAATAAGGCTTCTTGCAAATATTTGCGGCAATGTTGCTGCAAATAGTTGCGGCAATATTGCTGCAAATATTCATTTTTCGTATGCAAATTAGTTTTCTTGCAAACAGTTGCTGCAACATTGCCACAACAAATTGCGGCAATATTGCAGCAAATGTTTGCGGGAAAATCAGTAGCTGTGATTGTTGCAGCAATATTGCGGCAAGTTCATTACCTGCAATGTTGCAGCAATATTGCAGGAAAATTAATTTCTTGCAATATTGCGGCAACATTGCAGCAAATCTTTCAACAATTCAGGTGTAAAATTTGGAATTAAGAACTAAACATTTAATAATTTATGATTTAATAATAAAAAAAAATGTCTCTGTCCTCTGTAGGTTGAAAATGGTCTCTGTCCTCTATAGGTTGTCGTGTTACATCCGTGTAGCTTTCAGTTCTGTTTCTCTATAAGTCTCACTGTCCTTAAAGTTGAATTTTCTGATTTCAAAAATACTGCAAAATAAAAGTTGAAGAATTTTAATTAGTAGACATAAAAAAAATAACTAAAATTATAAAGATACACAGATATAAGTTACTACTATATGGTTTAATTTTGGATGTAACTTGTCTTCTGATTGGCTGACGTTATTTTGTTATCAGCCCATATACATAATTTAGTCTTGTGACCGTGATATCATCAACGTTTTATCATATCTTTTTACGGTTTAAAATGGAATTTAGTATTAAATTATAAGAAATGACTGTAATATTTTTTCTGTCTATTCAAAATAACATAACAAATTTGGTGCTCACTGTTAAATGACTCGCTACGCGTGAATTTGTTTCACTTAAAGCGCCAAAGTCTAAAAGTGATCAAGTCCTTCTAGAAATTGCATATAACTATAGAATACATTTAACCTCATGTCAGTACTAGGTTGTTATTGTTTTTTTTGAATATTTGTTTTTCATTGAAATATAACATAATTGGTCTAGTCTATTCTTTAAAATGTTAATTTTTGTGATAAGTTGTGTATATATATATATGAAAGCTATACATTCGTTGTTGCCATTTGTTGACAAACCTCTTATTGGCACAGTTAAATCACAGATCTCTAATTTAATACCAAACTGCTTTTATTAGAAGATTTCTTGTTTCAATATAAGTAATGTTATTTCTAAAACATACAGTAATTAAAAGATTTAAAAAAATATCTCCTGTCTTACACAATATTGATAATATTCATGTGCATAAATCTATTGTCTAATACTTTTGCCAACTCTATTAAATTAAGAAGACTCTTTATTTATCACTAATTGAACTGTTAAAGAGCATGCACTTATTCAAAATGGTGGACATTCAACTCCATTTTACTTACCAAAAGATGTTGTCCAAATTGTGTGTAAACACCAATCTTCCTGAATCCAAGAGTCATGTCAACTGAAGGCTAGCATCTGCATTACCCAGTGTCAATAGAATCAATTGGATCTTTTGGATCTAACATGTCTAAATCCATTGTAAAATTCATATTACTTTGTTCCTGATAGAAGACATCTTTGTTTGTTGTATGCATGTTTATGTCCAGTTCAAATTTTGAATATATGTTGATCAAGGTTGCTTTATAGGGTATTGTTTCAATGTGATCCCTTTGAAATTTGCCCATAATTATAAATATCCATTGCCTAAATCTTGAATATTTGTTATTTATTATAATATATAAATAATTATAAATACATCTTTTTTATCTTTGGTTTTATAAGTTATAATGGAAATATATACAAACAAGAAATGCTCTGCCCTTAATTTGGCCTCAAACTCTGTGTACATTAATTTATGGTACTTCCTGTCTCTACAGCTCCACAGATAATGAAAACCAGATGTGCACATTACATTTCTATCACCAGCTCATATTACTTATTGAGATGAGAAAGATAATTTGTGTATAAATAATTTTAAAATAATGATACTAGAAATTAAACTGCAGGTGAGGCTAAATTCATTTGATGGAAAATATTAGAATTAAAAATATTGTTTATAGAAAAATGTCACAAAAAAGTGACAAAAAGGCATAATAATACATATAGAACAAAAAGTATTATGACTCAATTATTTAGATTAAATTTGTTGAAATGAATACCAAAGTATTCTTTCCTTACAAAATATCTAAAATTGTGATAAACGTGCAGTTTAGGAATTCTTTATAAGCATTAATTGTTATTTGAAGATTATTTCAAATAAATTATTCAAATATCCAGATTTATCTGAGTAAAATAAAGTATGACCATAACAAATTTAGATAATTTGAAGTAATTCCATAACTGAATGTTCAAAGAAACCATACGTTGTGTATTATTTGAACCTTAAATCTTTAAAAATGTAATATTTTAAAATGCTTGAAATATTGGTGCATTACTACATGTCTGACATTATTAAAGAAATTTTTCTTGCAAAGTTGTTGCAAATAGTCTTTCCTTAAATAATAAAAGAAAAGGTTCCTGCAACTTTCTGGCAAACAAATTCTTTCTTGCAACATTGCAGCAAACTTGCTGCAATTTTCTTGCAAACAAATTTTGTTGCAGTAACATTGCGGGAATATTGCAGGTAGCTGCAACAACCTGCAACTTTCTTGCAAACACTTCTTGCAAACAAATTTGTTTGCCGCAATATTGCCGCTATATTGTTGCAATATTGCAGCAAACTTTTCATTTCTGTAAGGGTAAAGTTAACTTAATAAATTGTTTTACTTTATTTTAAGCTATTAAATGATTTTAAATGACATTGTCATCCTAGCTGCCATCTACATCCAGCATAGAACATCTTTTATTGTGTAAGGCATATACCTTTCCTCTAAGCTTGTTATAGCCTTAATTTTCTCCATAAATAAGAAAGTCTATACTAATATTAGAACTTGTGGATTAGAAACATCCATGATCACTCTCAATAGCATTGATTTGTTTGAGAATACTAGATTTCCTACTTCATGGTTAAATTCATAAAGCAGAGTTCCTAGCTTTGAAATAAACAGACTCCTCACAATATATGTACTACATGTAGTACATTGTAGCAAGAAATGTTCAGTATATCTTCAACATTATCCATACACAATGGACGACATATCGCACTTACGTCATACTTGTTAAATCTACTACGATTTGATTGCAGTGTATACACTCCTGTAAGTAATCTAGCTTTTACATTAGCTTTCATAATAGAAATAGAGTCAAGTCCTGTGTTTGCCCAAACTTAATTTAAACAGTTTCACATATCATTAATATAGGATGCAAAAAAAGCTTCTGATTTGAAGTATACGAGTCCAGAAATGCGTTCAGCAGCAAAAGTTTCTGATTTTGATTTTTCAAAAGACCATTACCAATGTTCCTGTATAGCTAGAATATCTACATTCCTGAGTAGCTCTAATATGAATACGGCAGTTTTTCTCAACATTTTAAGGTTGAAATAACGGTTTCCTTGCTATTGATGTTGGTATTAGTTGTCTCACATAGTGATTGGCAGATAAGTTCAGATTGTGACTGTGAGGATAATAGGGTAACCTTGCATATACTTGACTCGGTAATAGTTGTTGCATTGGCCATTAATGTTGAAAACTGTTTAAAAAATGTTGGTCCTGATTTGGGTTTTTTTCCTGTACCTAAATAATGGAGGCCTTTTTTCGTTACGCTTTTTTTGTGAAAAAAAAGTGGTATCCGATAATACAATGTAATAAAATAAAAACATATGACACGACGATACTAACTCACACGCTCAACGGATTTGCTCAGTCCTTGAAGTATAAAACGTGCAACACTTACATGTGTATATTTTCCATGTATCATCAGTGACGCTGGAATCAAAAAAAGTTAAAAAGGCCAAATAAAGTACTACGTTGAAGGACCAAAATTCCTCAATGTTTTGCTAAATACATCATTACATCTAAGGTTATCTATTCCTGAGGCCGAAAAGCCTTATAGTAATTCAAAAAATATAACGGTTTTGTAAACAGTTAATTTATAAATATGACCATGTCAATGATAATTCATATCGGAACAGAATTATAGCTAGGTGACTTAACTGAAAACATATAGAATTGAATCGATGATATTAATTACTTTTTATCAATCTGATTTGTAATATATATTTTTACAGAATTTTTTCTTCATGTCCTTTTGTGTGGAAATTAAGATGCCAACGAGAATAGAAGCAGCTGTAACCAACCACAAGCTTTTGGAGATTGAGCATTCTTCAGATGTTTTGGACTTACTCATAATTAAACTTTCATATTTTGACTCAGCACACACTATTGAATCACTCAGAGCTTTAATGTATCACAAAAACAGTTATTTCTTTTCTTAATATTTAAACATTTACATAGATAGCAGCATTACACAGTGATTTTGTCATTATCAACAGCTGACAATGTGCCATGATATATTTTGTACAACAGGAATTTGAGGATGCGAATATTGTGTGGCTGTTTAATTGTCAGTATTAATTCGTCCATATACTTGTCACTTAGTTTGTTCTGTTGTGCATTCTTTCAGGGTTGAATTGTTAATTTTGAAAATTCTTGTTTTGCTAACGTTGACATATTTTATGCTGTACATGCTTTGACAGTCTTGACTAAATTTTGATGTTATAACGGCAGCAAATATACTCAGAGAGATATCAACATTCCAAAGACTAATTCTTAAATCAACATTTTATATAAATATGCTCATTGAAATGCTTGCTCAAGGATTGTGTGAATGAATTCATAATGAAGAAAAGTTTGGTTGTATTTTGTTTATTATGTTTGGTAAGTATAACTTATGGAATGTTTTTTATGCATGTATTATTGTCTTCTAAGTATAAAGAATGGACATGATGGATAGAATGTAACAAGCGAAAAAAAAAACAACAATTCTCTGTACTAACATGACTAAGAAAATATGTATAAATTTTATATGACTTAGTATAAACTATTAACTTAATTTACATTTTGTTTACAAACTTGAAATTTATCTTTATTAAGTTTAGAGGGAACTTTTTTTATGAATAGAGTTTGGTAAAATATTAGTTTTCCTGTTAAAAAGGGGAAATTTGTCAATATTTATTACAAATTTTCTAAATGAATTATGTACAATGTATGACAACTATACTGATCATATGATCTTCTTTAAAGATGTTTAATTAGAAATCATGAGAGATGTAGAATTGCCAAAGACCATATGGAAAGGATGTTGACAAAGAAAGGGATACTATATAAACATAATAACAGCCTTCAACAATAAGTAAAAACTATGTTAACAAGAAACATGTCAAAATGCTTTGGTAGGAAAAAAAATCAAAATAGAAATTTGACCCTGATTTCTGGTAAAAACAACAACAAACAAAAACATATAGCAGACTGCAACCAATAACAACCTCTAATTGGCATGAAAAAGGCGCATATAGAATAAATTGGTGGGGTAGAACATTTGTGAGCACTCAACCATAAGCTTACCCTAATACAATGACTTAGGCCAGCACAACTTAAAGAACAAAGTATAAGAATTCAGTTAAAACAGGCTTGCTACAGGTGGTACAGTGACCTATAAACTTCATTTGGTCTTCGACAGGGAATTATTATTGGCAATCATACCACACATTATTATTTCAAAATTTACAAACATGAACATGATGAACATATTGAATTTTCAGATTTTGAGTGTATTTTGTAAAACAAGAACCAGGTTCTTCCAAAATGGAATAAAAACTACATGTCTGGGGATTGTTTGTCCAAAAGGTAAGTTTTAACTTCAACACACATTACACATGGTTCTTAAAACTGAGTTGGAATGGGATACTCCTAATACATATTATTAGTTATTATAATGTTTGGTTAATATAACCAAGATACTTAAAAAAAAATTATTCTTTTTCTCTTTTAACACGTTTAGACATTATTTACGTAGAATAAAAATACCATATAATGAAGAGCAATAGATTGTTCATGCATATTTTCTGTTTATTGAAGTGTTAAAACAGGACTTTTGAAGATTGATAATAAATGCAATTCCTACCTTTAACTGTCTGTCACAAACTACTCTTTTGGACTGACATTTCCGTCTTTAACAGTGGTTAATTGTTGTGCGTTGCAAGGGTTGTTGTTCTATTGATTATTATAGCCCCGTCGTGTCAACATGAATCAGTTTGATGTGTTCATTTTGCATCCATTTGTCGGAATAATTTTGTCACAAATTTTTTAAGGAACAACTGGACACAATGACACAAGATGGTTACCAAAATTAATCTGTGGATCCTTTCAGTTTATACAAGTGAACATTTTTGAACTGTTTAAGTTTTAGAAAAATGCTTCCAAATACTACTAATTAACATGATTGATAAAATATAGTTGCGGGAAGGAGGTTGGAATCAATTTGTGTCGATTGAGGATAAGTTTTACTGAGCTTCTTAATTTCGTGGTTTTTCGGCTTACAAGCATATGCATTGATTGATACCTGTTATATTTTGCTTTTATTTATATGAAATCTGGTCTTATGAATTTATTTTCAGATTTCATATTTGAACCGTGTACACTTGGTGATGGCAAGAATGATAAGTGCGTTGAATGTCCACCAGAAAGGCCAATCTCAGTAGCCAAATTTGATTCAGCATTTTTTTATGAACCACCTGATGTTTGTAAAAATCCTAGTGAAGAATGTGTCTGTGCTGCTGGTATGTACAAAAAAAACATATTATGAATCGTTCGAGTTAAATCATCAGTAAGCTCCTGTAAGTAACTTGTTGTTAGTAGCCAGGAAAGTAAAAAACTTTCAGAAATAATTTATTGCAACATACGATTTGAAATGCATTTATTAATCTCACATTGAGGAAGTATATTCGGGATTTATACGATTCTATTCAAGCACTGAACATTTTTGTATATATATAAAAATTAATAAAGGAAAAGGGTAATGTGTCAAAGCGACAACAACCCGACCATAGAGCAGACCACAGCCGAAGGCCACCAATGGGTCAATATAAATATATATAATTCTTATATGATTTGCATATTCATAAATACTTGAATTGGATTAACCAATTAGAGTTTTTCTCTTAGGTTACACTTCGATAAACCATGTTTTCGATACTACTTTCGTAATCTATTCATGCGCGATACACTTTCTTGCAGGGTAACTGGGATTTTCAGCAAATTGAGATTAAACAATAAAATGCATAAGAGTTGTTTCTATTCTAATTCATATATACATGTACCAAAAACGAAATAAAAAGAAATTCACTAAGGCTTCGAAAATGTATAAAAATAAAATTTACATATCATAGAAAGTTCATGCATAATTTGTCAAATTTTCGTCATGGCAAAAATCGATGTCACACGAATGAAAACCTTCAAGGAAAAGATTATTTCGTCACGTGAATGTTTCAAATTTGGATAATATATATTATTAAAATGAAGTTTTTGAGGTAGGGGCTATTTTATTTTAGATTCCGTTGCATTCATCGAAGATTTATGGATTTAAGGAAGTCAATATGGCGGCCAACTTCTTAGTTACAACCTGTCAGTTGTGTATGTGATGATGATTATAGTAGCCTCTACACAAACAAAATGTTTTCTTAAATCGTAAATATTTGGCTTATGTATTATAAGGATTAAACACATTTTTTCTAGAGGTTATTGATGTGTAAACCGGGGCTCTTACTCACAAACTTTACAGTTTGTAAGTTAATCGGCCCGGTTTACACATCAATAACCTCTAGAAAAAATGTGTTTAATCCTATAATAAGCCTAGGTGGTAGAGTGGTCTATTGCTTCTGGCAAAGTACAGGCTATTTGGTACAACGATATCTCAGTAGCATGAGTTCAAATCCTGGCGAGGGAAGAACAGCACATGTGCGAAATCAAATGTACAGATCTAGCATTGTTGGGCTGTTTCTAGACGAATTATATCTACAGATGTATATTCAGCCTTGTATCACCATCACTGCTGGTGATCCGATTGACACTATCTGTTTTAGAGTCGTCACTGGTTCAGACGAACTTATATATATAATTTGTCCACTATCTTTCAGAATCCAAACTTATAAATCAAAGAGAATGTTTAAATAACCTAAATCCAGAATGTCAGTGTGATGTATCAAGAGGTTACTTTGGTAGTGATCCAAAGCTGTGTAAATTGTCAGAAAATCCTTGCTCTTTCCCTGGGTTTGAACTTGCATTGAATGGTATGTAACATAACATAAAATTATAAATATCTCTTATTTCTGATGATATTCGAAAAAAACCAGCTCTATAATACATGTAATAAGTTAAAAAGCTTTGAATAGGTGGGATAACCATAGATAGAAAGTGGAAAAATCAGAATAATGTTAGATTACTATTAATCTGCAGGAAAAATTGTACAGTGTCATTGGAAAAATGTATACTTCTGATTTATAAACTTTAATTTCAATGTTTACATTTTTTTTAAATGGTAATCGAATATTATTCTGATTTTGTATACGCATTGCTTGAATGAAATAATCAAATTGTAAAATAATTATTTTTAGGTAGTTGTTTACAGTGTGCAGATCAGTTTTACAAAGAACAGATTGGACATGGGAAATGTAAAAAACAGTCAAAGTAAGTAAACATTGGCATTCAAATGCATTTCAGATGACATTATTTGAATTCTTCTCCCTTTAATCCTTCACATAGAAATAAGTCACTTGTAAAGTATGGTGAGCTTTGCAGCAACTATTTTTTAACTTCTGTTGATTGAGTTTTGAGGTTTATCAAAAAATTAAAAACACAAAAATACTGAACTCTGAGGAAAATTCAAAAAGGAAAGTCCAAAATCAAAAGGCAAAATCAAAAGTCCAAACACATCAAACTAATGGATAACAACTGTCATATTCCTAACTTGGTACAGGCATTTTCTAATGTAGAAAAAGGTGGATTGAACCAAAGCCAAACAGAAATTTCTTGGTTTTGTCAAATTAACCTTTCTGCTGTACATGAACAGAAGATCAGGTCAATCAAATGTTATTAACGATACCTAGTGTAAAATGTTTAACATGAAATGATTTAATTGATGAATTGGTCAGTTATTTACCCATCTTGGGAAATATGTACAAATTTATATTCTTCATATTGTTTATGATATGTGTCATCAGCAAATTTTATAGTAAAGGTCTTGTACAGTATTGTATAAATGTTTGTAAATCTGAAGTTGTTGCAGTTATTATTGCAGGAAATTTACCAAATTAGGAATGATGTTTTTGATTCCATTCGATTCTGAACAAATACAAACATATTTGATTTTTATCTCATTCTTTTTATGAAAATAGTTTCACAGTTTATGTCATTGTCAGCATTGTCACATTCTAATTTGAAAACTTGCTGCTCGTTTCAAGATAATATCTCACCTCGTAGATTGATCATTTAGATTTGTATCATGAGAGTCCAGGTATGAATATTTAAAAATATATGCACAATTTACTCAGATTAAAATTTCAAGAATAAATATTCAAAACACGTTGAAAATCACTTGAAATCACTAGTGTGACACTGAGAAGTCAGTAGCATGCATATATAAGTCACCTTTAACGCACTGTCTACTTATCTGAAAATTAAATCTTACTTGTACATTCACTATAGTCTGGGCGTTTTTCAATAAAAACGTATTTTCTTGTCATAGCCATTTTAAAAAAAATGTTTTTGATCTTTGCAATTAATTTTTAGTGCATTCAGTACAAATTAGATTTGACATTTGTAAGCAAAGAACTTGACAGTTTATTTTATTGAGGCATTGATAAGACATTGTCCTTAGACCGCCTGTTCAACATTCATACTGTCCTTTCCTTTGCTTTAAGACTCGTTTGCTTTTTTAGATGTGCATGTGTGTATTAGCCTAAAGGTATAAAAAAAAATCCTCGATGTAGATGTTCACTATATTACAAATTGGATAAAATTTTGTGTTCAATGCAGTATATACGGTATCAGTTGCAACAGTTACATTAAACTTAAGGTGAAAAAGTTAAGTTAAAATTTCATAAAATTAAAATGGTTTGTTTTCTTATCATAAACAACGAACATTTATCCTATGATTTTTTTTTTTGGCAGATGTCAACATCCATATGTTGTCAATCAGCCAGGAGATTTCAGAACAAAGAGGACTTGCAAACTGCAAACAACTGTCACCACACCTTTCCAAAGAAATAAAACATCTGTTCCCACTTCTGTCTCAACTACTTCTACTAAAGGATATACAAGTATTCCATCCGCTTCAATGACTGTTAATGGTAAGGTCAAAATATTATTAAGAAGTTTGTTTTGTCATTTTGCATGATTGTACATTTAAAGAATAAATGTTCCTAAAAACATACAGTTTGAGCAAGTGTATGCCTATAATCCAGTATATAAATTTGATACATAAAAATTTTCTTGAAGGATTATACACACCAAACTAAATTTACAATAGAATTCTCTAAATTGTACATTAATGTTTATTAAGAAAATTAGATTATTCATTAATCAGATAAACAAAACTCATCTAGGCATCTTCAAAAATAAACAGGTGTTAATATGTTAAGCATTCAAATGCCCTGAAATATTTTGAATAGATTTAACACAGACTCTGAAATATCTGCTTACTTAATATCAACACAAAATTCTCCAAATGACTAAATATAATCTTTAATCAGCTTTGACAGTAGCAAGTGGCAAGGTTATATCTCATGTTAAACTTGACGTCTGAACTAAGAATGGTATGTATATATAAGTCTGTTTAGAGAAAACACTTATTTTCGTTATAACAGAACTCAACTGCAAATGAAACAAGAAAAAAATCCCACTCTAAGCATCTGAATACAAGCCATCCCTCAAATTTGTTCTTTTGATTATTGTTATGTAGTTACACCATTGTCCCAGGTAAGTCCGAGATCTTTGATCTTTAGTGGATATTAATCTCATTGGCAATTATATCACATTTTCTAACTTCTATAATAATCAACTTGCTGATATGAAGTCCTGCCATCTATGTCTCTGATTTTAATGGTTATTCTTTTGAACCGGTATCATAAACAGTTCATGTATTTTGAAAAGATATGGCAGATTTTCAAGTAATTTTATTTATTAGTTGATTATTGAGTTCTCATTTTTAGCTTACTTGGGCCAAAGGGTCTTTCTCATCTTTTGGTTTCTTTATTTCCTCTTCTATTAACTTTTACAAAAAAAAATCCCTCTGAATCTACAGACCACATTAAAACCAAAATTTGTTTCAATCATCCTTGGGGTATCTAGATTCAAAATTGCTAGATGATTCTTCATGCTCACTAACATGGCCACAACAACTAAATACAAAACATAAGGGGAAAAGCACGTTTTGTTAAATTTGAAAACCACTATGAATAGCGGAAATCTGACAGGTTCCATACTTTTATTGGTAGGTATCAAATTTGGTGGTTTGATTAAAGTTACCTTTTGGATTCTTAAATGTATGGATTTTAGTTTTTGACAACAAATCATGTTTTTATTTTCACTTATTTCTTTGCCATTCATTACTGGCAAAATTCACCATTTTGTTTTATAAAATAATTGCTTTTCATAATTCAAATATTGAATTGTAAATTTTCAGATACAACAACAAACAGTGGTACTGAAGAAGAACCTGTCATGTGAGTTTTCTAAATAAAAAAAAAACTTTAAAAAATGTCTTAGAAGCATTTGTCATTAAGGTTGAAAATAAAGATTGCCAATGAGACGAATATTCAACAGACTTCAACTGAACCGGAGCAACTTTAGGTAACTGTATGGCCTTCCACAATGAGAAAACATCCATATTACATAGTCCGTAATAAAAGTCCCAGACATTACCAAATGTGAAACAATTCAAATGATAAAAAAGTAGATAATTCAAATACAGTAAATTACATTGTTTATGATTTTCAATTTGGAAGTTGTTTTTTCTGATATTCATGTCACTGTAACTGATTTTCCTTAAAGAAGAAATTAAATTAACAGATATTTTCCTTATTTAATCTAAACCATAACAATATTATGATATTTTGCTATCTAACATGTGGTTAGATTTGTTTCAATTTTACGAAGAGCTGTTAAATATTTAGGTGTTACTTATCAATTCAATCATAAATCAAACAGTTTTATATGAGAATTTTTCATTAATTCATAATAGGGACCTTACAAAAATATAAAGGATATAGCTTTAAGTTAAAATCAAAGTGAAAAGACTTATTGCAAGAAAATTATTGAAAACCTACTATTTATAGAAGTAAATGGCTTTTGTAAAAATAGTAAGAAGATTTGAAATATGCAGAGGAAAACATTGTTTTTCTACAGATTTTTATACGACCGCAAAATTTGAAAAAATTTTCGTCGTATATTGCTATCACGTTGGCGTCGTCGTCTGCGTCGTCGTCGTCGGCGGCGTCCGAATACTTTTAGTTTTCGCACTCTAACTTTAGTAAAAGTGAATAGAAATCTATGAAATTTTAACACAAGGTTTATGATCACAAAAGGAAGGTTGGTATTGATTTTGGGAGTTTTGGTCCTAACATTTTAGGATGAGGGGCCAAAAAGGGCCAAAATGAGCATTTTCTTGGTTTTCGCACTATCACTTTAGTTTAAGTTAATAGAAATCTATGAAATTTTGACACAAGGTTTATGAACACAAAAGAAAGGTTGGGATTGATTTTGGGAGTTTTGATTTCAACAGTTTAGGATTTAGGGGCCAAAAAAAGGGCCCAAATAAGCATTACTCTTGGTTTTCGCACCATGACGTTAGTATTAGTAAATAGAAATCTATGAAATTTAAACACAAGGTTTATGACCATAAAAGGAAGGTTGGTATTGATTTTGGGACTTTTGGTCCCAACAGTTTAGGAATAAGGGGCCCAAAGGGTCCAAAATTTAACTTTGTTTGATTTCATCAAAATTGAATAATTGGGGTTCTTTGATATGCCGAATCTAACTGTGTATGTAGATTCTTAACTTTTGGTCCCGTTTTCAAATTGGTCTACATTAAGGTCCAAAGGGTTCAAAATTAAACTTAGTTTGATTTTGACAAAAAATGAATTGGTTGGGTTCTTTGATATGCTGAATCTAAAAATGTACTTAGATTCTTGATTATTGGCCCAGTTTTCAAGATGGTCCAAATCGGGGTCCAAAATCAAACTTTGTTTGATTTCATCAAAAATTGAATAAATGGGGTTCTTTGATATGCCAAATCTATCTGTGTATGTAGATTCTTCATTTTTGGTCCTGTTTTCAAATTGGTCTACATTAAAGTCCAAAGGGTCCAAAATTAAACTTAGTTTGATTTTAACAAAAATTGAAATCTTGGGCCTCTTTGATAATCTGAATCCAAACATGTACTTAGATTTTTGATTATGGGCCCAGTTTTCAAGTTGGTCCAAATCAGGATCTAAAATTATTATATTAAGTATTGTGCAATAGCAAGTCTTTTCAATTGCACAGTATTGCGCAATGGCAAGAAATATCTAATTGCACAATATTGTGAAACAGCAATTTTTTTTTATTAGAGTTATCTTTCTTTGTCCAGAATAGTAAGCAAGAAATATCTAATTGCTCAATATTGTGCAATAGCAAGAATTTTTTTTAATTGGAGTTATCTTTCTTTGTCCAGAATCAACTTAAATCTTTGTTATATATACAATATACAATGTATATTCACTTTTTACTACCAACTGATAAATTAAAATAATCTTTACCATTCAGTGATAACAAGCAGTTTTTTTACATCTTATTATTTTATGATGTATTTAAATGAGTAGTTATTGTTGCAAACTCCATGAGAAATTTTAATTGAGATTAGTTTTGGAATAAGGGAAAGGGGGATGTGATTAAAAGAATTGGGTTCAATTTTCTCATTTGAAATTTCATAAATAAAAAGAAAATTTCTTCAAACATTTTTTTGAGAGGATTAATATTCAACAGCATAGTGAATTGCTCTAAGAGAAAACAAAATTTTTAAGTTCATTAGAACACATTCATTCTGTGTCAGAAACTTATGCTGGGTCAACTATTTAATCACAATCCAAATTTAGAGCTGAATCCAGCTTGAATGTTGTGTCCATACTTGCCCCAACTGTTCAGGGTTCAACCTCTGCGGTCGTAAAAAGCTACGCCCTGCGGAGCATCTGGTTTATTTCGCTTTGAATGAAATCCAAACACTCTTTGACTGAATTAGTACAAAAATGTATACACATTCACAAAACGTTTTGAAATTCTACAAATTTCCATTTTTTACAGTGGTTTGGAAGTGATATTGATAATTGGCACTGCTGGAATCATAAGTCTTTTAATCATGCTAGTGGTAATAGTTTTGAAAAGAAAATTGAGGAGGGAAGGTATAATATGTATTTATATGATTTAATTACAATATAGAGAGTGTGTTTTTTTTTAAACAATTTTACATATTTTCCTGTCAAAATGATTTTTGAACAGGCCAGACTTTGACAGCAGTGTTGACAGTGTCAACAATGTATAAGTGGTTATGTCATTTTATTGGAATGTGTAACATAACTCAATGAATGTCAGTGCCGCTAGCATCTATTTCGTCAATGTGTTTGTATTGGCTTTCATTTTTTTGTGGTTTGTTTTGTATATGCGACTTTTTGTATTTCTTTTCTTCTTATTACGTGACTCTGTAATTTAAAAGATCCCGTCAGTATTATATTGGTCTATTATATGTCATTATGATTTATTTCTATTATGAATTACTATATACGTTGAACCACAAACGTCAAAATCATTCAATCGAGTAGTGGTATTTACTATTTTTGGATTTTTATAAATTCTACCTATAACTTTTGGACTAGTTTTAATATCGGTCTATTTCTGTAATTTATTCTTACATACTTTTGATTTTTTAACCCTGTATGCTTACATTGCCTATGTAAATTTTAAACTGTTTGTATGCACATTGAACGACAAATTTATGTGACGTATAAAATTTTCTGACGTCAGACACTCAAATCAATTAATGTGTTCGTAGATAGAAGATGTTTTTGTGTTCGGTTAAATTGTCCCCTTTTAAAATTGTTATACGATGATGACTGATGTACCCATATTTTGACTATTTTATTAATTGTGACAATTTATTTAACGCATTATGTAAATATAACGGAATTTGGTGAGACTGTTATTAACGTGAGAGGGTTAGCGCTATAGAACCAGGTTTAATCCACCATTTTCTACATTTGAAAATGCCTGTACCAAGTCAGGAATATGACAGTTCTTGCCCATTCGTTTTTGATGCGTTTTATTATTTGATTTTGCCATGTGATTATGGACTTTCCTAATTGATTTTCCCCTGAGTTCAGTATTTTTTTTATTTTACTTTTTCAAAGAAATTAAAAACTTTTGAAACATATTGTTCATGGAAAATTTATGATTCAAGCTGGGTGATGTACTGTGCTTGCATTGGGTATATTTGCAATTAAAAACATGACTGTTTCTCTCTGATGGTGTTAAGAAACAAAAGCAATGAATAATTTGTTGTATTCTTCCTTGTTTCCTGTCATTAGTTTTCCATACTAGTATCAAGGTCATGCCACATAATTGAACAGTCAATTTGTCCTTTTCAAATTCGCAATTAAAAACAAATGTTCATTTTTAATAACTAAACTTCTGTGGGGTGAATTTTCTTGTTCTGCTCTTTTCTGTATCATAACTGTTGTATTTTATATTTTCATGGAGTACTTTACTCCACATGATCCTAATTTGATGTGATGAAACTTATACACAGTGCTAATTACCACAAAATACAGACCAACTTTGAATTTTGTATGCATCATTATTACCGTTCTAGAGTTGTGCCCCTTTTCAAATGAAAATATTGCTGAATTTTTCGAGTCAGTTCTCTTACTTAGTTTGCCTCAACAAAATATTATATTACTTGATATACACAAGCTTACGCACTACAGATGGAATTTGATTTTTGTCAAGCCTTCGACTTAAGTCGAAAAAGCGAGACTAAGCGATCCTACTTTCCGTCGGCGTCGGCGGCGTCCACAAATATTCACTCTGTGGTTAAAGTTTTTGAAATTTTAATAACTTTCTTAAACTATACTGGATTTCTATCAAACTTGGACAGAAGCTTGTTTATGATCATAAGATAGTATACAGAAGTAAATTTGTAAAAATAAAATTCTTTTTTTTCCGTATTTTACTTAAAAATGGACTTAGTTTTTTCTGCGGGGAAACATTACATTCACTCTGTGGTTAAAGTTTTTAGAATTTTAATAACTTTCTAAAACTGTCCTTGGTTTGTACCAAACTTGGACAGAAGCTTGTTTATGATCATACGATAGTATCCAGAAGTAAATTTTGTAAAAATATAAATCCATTTTTTCCGTATTTTACTTTTAATTGGACTTAGTTTTTCTGCAGGGAAACATTACATTTACTCTGTGGTTAAAGTTTTTAAAATTTTAATAACTTTCTTAAACTATCCTGGGTTTATACCAAACTTGGACATAAGCTTATTTATGATCATAAGATAGTATCCAGAAGTAAATTTTGTAAAAAGATAACTCCATTTTTTTTCTGTATTTTACTTTTAAAGGGACTTAGTTTTTCTTCCAGTTAACATTACATACAGTCTGCAGTTTAAGTTTTCAAAACATTAATTATATATTCATTTATAACTATCCTACATTTTTACCAAACTTGGACAGATGTTTCTTACAATCGAAAGGAATATTTTTATTGATTTTTTCCCTCCTTTTTGTTGAGCCTGCGATTTACAGCAAAAGTAGACGAGACACTGGGTTCCGTGGAACCCTTACAAATTTTTGGTATTGACTGTTCGAGAGTTACAAATAGATAAATTGCTGAATTTTTCGTTTTCGTTATCTTATTGTAAAGTTTGTCTCAACAAGGTATTTGAAAACTCTCTTTCCATGGAGATTAAATGGCTCTACCCCTCAGTCCTGGTCTATTGATTTTTGCTCAGTTTAGATGTATAAGATTGTGATTATTTCTGTTTTAGTTGTAGGTCAACCATATTTGGTATGCTGATGTGTGAGCATTTATTGTTTGGTATTCAGATGTTATAGCATTTGATTTATTTCTTACTTATATTTTTTTGCTGTGTCTGTGAAATGTACAGTAAATTGTTTGTAATGAGCTTGGCTTGTAGCATACATTGCTGAAATGATTTACATAAGTTCCAACTGAAACCTATTTGGAAAAAGAATGAATTGTATGTCTTCTTTCTGTAAACACTTTTATGATTTGAACCAAACTTGGATTGGTTAAGGTGTTAAGGAATATGACAGTTGTTTTTCATTCGTTTGATGTGTTTGAGCTTTTGATTTTGCCATTTGATGAGGGACTTTCTGTTTTGAATTTTCCTCGGAATTCAGTATTTATGTATTTTACTTTTGACTTTATGAATAATCTTTGTTATTGTTTAATGAGGTTGAAAAACGTTTCCACTTGAAACATTTCTTAGGTCTGACCGTTAGTTGCAGTCTACACCGCTAGTTCAAGTGTCCTTATTGATACAACAAAAAGAAAGAAAATTTATTGTCTAATAAATGTCATTACTATGTTTATATAATTAATTCATTACAATTATTTTTTGTACAGATGTCGACGAAGAAAATCCTGGAATTTTGAATCAATTAAGAATTAACATCCCAAACTTGAACCTTACTAATGAGTCAAAGAAAATTGAACATTCAAATAGTAGTGTTAAAGAATTGCAAAAGAACAGTGAAGAAAGAGAAAGTTTACTTCCAAAAACAACTTTGAAGTCAAATGATTTAGGGGATAAAGCTGATTCTAATGTTCCAAGTGATGAACCACTTAACACTATAAGAATTGGTGATCAAAATATCTTACGAACAATACAGACTTCAGAACCTGGCAGTAATTTGATAGTAGCGGGAAATAGTGGCATACCAGATATTGGTGCTGATCAATTATCTAGTGAAAGTTGTCAGACCAGTGGGTCTGGTGTGATAAATGGGAAAACCAAGAATGACAGTAGTGAAATTATACTGAAGGCCATACAAAGGCAACTAGAAAACCAATCAGATACCTTGAAAAATGTTGAATCAGTTGTTACAAATCTTTTTCCAAATCAAATTATGAGAGAAAGTGCTAAATCTAAGAATGCATCTGTTCAGACATTTGACAATGTTGTAGATAGTTGTGAAGAATTTAATAGAACAGGGCAGCTGTCTCAATCATCTGATAATCTTGCAACACGTGAAAATGGAAACAACTCAGTAGACACAGAGTTAAAAAATATAATTTTACCGAAGGACACAAATGTAAAAGCAATGGAACAAGAGCCTACTTCTAATGTACCAATTTTACATGTAGACTCAATGTTATCTGAAGGTAATATGATGATACAGAAGTTAAACATATACCTGCAGGAACTCAAACTATAATCTATAATGCCATTAAAAATAGTTTGCAGGAAGAAAGTACAAATTTTACACTATAGTTTTGAAAACTTTGTATTTTCGTCAGATAGCTATAGAACATGCAGACACAGAATAACATTTTACAAGATATTTTTTTTAAAGAAATTCATAAAATATAAAAACCACAAATCTGGCGAGCAGTACTGTCTTTAAAATAGTAATAAATACATGTACAATGTATACAATTTTGAAAGAATTCCAAATTGTATTTAGAAACTTGTCTATGCAAGTATTTAATAATAAAATGCGTATGTAAACTGTGCTTTTTCCCTGTACATCTTAAAAGGGCATTTCAATATTTTGATTATAAGATCAGTGAGGCTTTTGAAAGTTACCATGTTTACTGCAGGTTTTTTTTTTGTCCTGGTAAAAATGATTTTTAAACTCATAAATTTGTGCATTTGTATTGCAATATTTAAACAATGGACAGTATTGCAAGATAATTTGATAGATTAAAGGAAATGATACATACAAACAATGCTATTAAAATTAAAATATGACTTATTTTGGAACTTTTACACTTTTCAATTTTCATACTATTAAAAACATGAATAAATTTGCTGAAAAGTACAATAACTTTTATTGATATGACTATTTTTAATTTCTAGTGAATGCCAGCTCCTCTGTTTCTGTTTCTGTATATCGTCTATATTGGCAATCATCAGGAGAGGACAGACCTAGTACAGCATGTGCAGGTAGCATTTCATTCATCTTAATTTATAATTTAAAGTACTGTGGATTCATTTATTCTTTGTGGATTTAGGAACACATATATTGTGTTTATATTTGATCTCATAATTTTGCAAAAATCTGCATCAAAGCCTATGAAAAAATTATTCTTGCTCCAACATTTAAATTTGCTTCACTTTTTTATACGACGACCAAAAACTTTCGCAGTCGTATATTTGTATCACGTCGTCATCATCATCTGAAAACATTAAATTTCTTGAAAATTACTTCAGTATAAGTAAATAGATATCTATGAAATGTAAACACAATATTAATAACCACACAAGGAAGGTTAAGATAGATTTAAGAGGTAATGGTCCAAACAGTTTAGGGACCAAAAAGGGACCCAAATGAGCATTTGTGTATTTTGAAGACAATAACTTGTGTTTGGGTTTATGGATCTCTCTGAGATTATACCACAAAGTTCCATACCACAAATGGATGGTCAGTGTTGGATTTGAGGGGTTATGGCTTAAATGTTTAGGAATAAGTGGCAAAACAAAGAGGAAAAACAAGGGTTTCCTGGTAAATGGACAATAAATTAAGTACAAACTGATGTTTAGATAACCTCCCTTACACAGCTTTTAAATTATGTATAAAGAAATGTTGTATTGTCTTGAGGTTGTTGAGCTGTGAATTTATATTTTTATTTAAAAAAGTTACTATTAAATGCTGATTAAGGAAGATTAATATTAGCCATAATTATGTATGTAATTTTCTATTCTTAGACTTTTATGATGTGTTTGAGTGGGTAGTTATGGTTGCAAACTCCATTGAAAAGTTGAATTGCGATCATAACCATAGCTTGAGTGAAAGATTGTTTAGAAAAAGGGGTGGGGTTAAAAACAAATTGTGGGGAGGGCATTTTTTTTCTAATTTCAGATTTCAGAAATTAAAAAGAAATTTCCTCAAATAATTGTTTTTTAAATAACAGAGGGGAGGTGGACAATTTGCAACAGCGTGTTGTATTGCACACAAAAAAAAGGGGGGTAATAATTTAAAAAAAATTGGGGGGGGAGCATAATGTATTGCACAAAAGCAAAACTTTGAATATAAATTAAATTCATGTAACCAATTATAAGTTGTTTGACTACATGTTCAATGATTCTGTGTTAGAAACCTGTTATGTGTCAAATATTTAATTACAATCCAAATTCAAACCTGAAACAAGTGCGAAGATTGTGTACGTTTTGCCCAAACTGTTCAGGGTTGAACAAAAGCAGTCTTATCCAGCTGCGCTCGGCGACGCAATTAATTAAATTTGTGGTTCACTTTTAAAAACTTGTGGTTTATCTTTCCCCAGAAAATCCATGTCTTTGGTATAACAAATATTATTATCAATCCATCCTAATTATTTGACACAGTTTTTAAATCTTTTGGAATTTTTGTTTCTCATGCTCCCAGGTACAAATACTGTAAATTCAGAAAATATTGTGTACATTTATTATTGTAATTTTTTAAGAATCATTATGGACAAAATTGCAAGATTAATTGTCGTAATTTTAGAAACGTCTGCATTAAGATATATATGTATCTTATATCAGAATGTGAGTTCTAATAATTGTGATAATTAACTGTTTGCAGTATTGGCACTATTAAAACCTTGTTATAATCACGATAATTTGCAATCGTTTTTAACTTTACAGTAGTCATACTGATTAAAGATCAGTTAAATAATAAGAATAGTTTATTTAAATTTCAGTGGTGCATGCTGTCTTTGCCTGGGTAAAGAACTTTATGAGAAAAAAATTAAAGTGTAGCTTTCAATTGAGAATTTTTTTTTTCTCAATATGATTAAACACTTTTTATTGGACGTATCTGTAGGACTTTGTTTATATATATATATATTTTGGAGTATTTTTTAAAATGACATCTTGTGTGAAGTTGTAAAAACAATTTAAGTCCTTTGAGACTGAAAGCTAATATTTCAAACTTTTTATTCTACCTGAAGCATAAAGTCGTTGCTTATTGTTTGTGGATGGTAATTACAGTTTTCTGTAATGAAATATTACATTTTTTTTAATCAAAAAATAAAACAACTTATTATTATATTTTTAGGCAGTATAGAATGTTGTGATGGTCACCAACATTGTCTGAAGTCTAGAGTATTGCCTTACTTTGTGACTGGGAAAGTACTTCTGAAAGTTCAACAAACTCTGAAAAATATGACAGATCATGTCATGTTTGTACCATACAGTGAACATGATGGTGCGAAGCCTTATATTGATATCCAAATGGAACAGTTATCAAAGAGTTTAGGTATGTTACAGTGGTTGACCTGTCACCTTTGTGGTATCACAATAGCAATTGCTAAAACAGTTTACCAAATTGCAGTTAGATTTCTTCTCCAACTAACTGATAAAATATGTTAACAGATTGCTCAAGTGAAAGGTTGTTAGTATGAAGTGAGTGCTGTGAAATAAAAGTTAATACTTAGCATCCAGTTACTTGAAGAATCCCTTGATTTTAAGATACTTTCATAGGAGATTTTAGATAGTTATAATATTAAGGGTCAGGTCCATAGCTCTTGAGTAAGCTCAGCACAGCTCATATCTGATATTTTTCTGCAACGTTCAGCCTATGATGGCAGTCTGTCACCCCTAGTCTCGTGTGTTGAGATTAGAAAATGTCGCTTTATGTCGTTTCTGTGAAAGTACTTTTGAACGTTCAACCAATGCGCTTTAGATTTTAATATACTATTACTAATGACTAAATTGTGTTCAGGTTTGATATTGATGATCTATTTTGCTGTTCAGGAGGAACCCTGAAAAAAGGCATAGAATGGAGCAATTAAAAAAGTAAAGCCCATTTTAAATTAAAATACCACTCAGTACACATGTTATATGCCAAATTACAGTTTTTACCCCTCTTACACAGTTCACTGAACATAGAAATGTGGTTCAGTCTCTGTTAAGGCACATTGTATTGATGTAAAGATAGCAGCAATTTGAAACTTATAACACATAATCATTGTGACATAAATATTTAAGATTTTATTACCAATGGTGACCCTTATTAGAGAGTTTCCTGGTGGACAGGAATATAATAGGGTTGATGTGTCTTTGTTCTTGTTTCTGACTCTAGATTATTAGACGTAATCCTTTTTTTCAGAAATGCAAAGTCTTTTTGAACCTGACAGCATCATTCTAGATCTGGAGTCATTTGAGGTAATGTAAATGTTGTAATTGTAGCTTTACTAGATGACTTCATTGTTTGTATCCATGTTAAATGAATTCAACAGAATGCTGAGATAGAAGTTTTATTTTCTTTGAAACCAAATGTGAGTCCTTGGAGAAAGAATTCGACAAATAAACACATCCTAGTGCAAATCAGATCAAAGAACTTTATACTTTTTTTAATTATAGTTTTCATGGACAATTTCATCTTGCTGTTCACATGCATATATGGTAGGGTAACTTCCAAATCATCTCCTACATCCTCTGTTATAAAAGTTTGAAACAATCTTATTTTCTGTTAGGTTACATATTATATATAAACTTGCAAGATAGTGTATAAGAAATGTTCATGGCTGGGTCTTCTCTATCTCATACATAATTTGGCCACATATGTTGGATCGTCTTAAGTAACTCATGTTACAAAAGGGTTAGAAAACATAATGAATATAAATAATATATATATACTTACCTTCACCCTATAAACATGCTAAAAAATTCTGAAATTTATGTATTGTAGACTATAAATTTACAAAGACCGGAGGAACATTTGTCACATTGGGTGAATTCCATATCTGTACAGCCTCATCAGATGCCAGTGCCACATGAACAAAACCAAGTAGATAGTGTAAGTTTTTATATCTAACTCTATAAACTCCTAGGGATCAGATGATGGCTCTTTTCATATACGAATTGATTTAACATAAGAGTAATTCAATAGATATAGGAAGATTTAGTGTGAATGCCAATGAGACAACTCTTCATAAATAACAATTTAAAAAAGTAAACCATTATAGATCAATGTACGGTCTTCAACACGGAGCCTTGGCTCACACCGAAGAACAAGCTATGAAGGGCCCCAAAATTACTAGTGTTAAACCATTCAAACGGGAAAACCAACAGTCTAATGTCTTTTACAGATGGATTTGTCCATATAATACATTGTTTGCAAACACCATAAAAGAATGACAGAAAATGTAAACATAAAAGATGATCCGCACAGTAAATTTCAATAAAAAAAGGTCAACATGACCAAAGTGTTCAACTGACTCCTTGTAGGAGTTACTGCCCTTGAATAACTATTTTTTTACCCTTTTTATGTATTTTCGTGAAGAAACAAATAAGAGAGCAACAATAAAGTACAAACATCTTCAACAAAATGAGATTAACAATTTAGTCAACAGGTTAAAAATCATCAATTGACCCATAAGAGGAGAAATTTCCATAAAAAAAATCTGTTTTCACCCATTTCTTTAATTTGATAGAGAGAAACAGTAAACCCCAGAAATCTTCAGCTCACTAAGATTGTAAAATAAGTCAACATCAGTTGCCAAAGTTATTAAACAAAGATAACAAAAATTGCTAAAAGTTATTTCCCCATTTTTTCCACTTGTGACTTTAAAAAAAAAGCAATTTAAAGAAATTATTAAAAAAAAAGCCTAAAAAGACCAACAGATAAGTCAGCATGGTTAAATTGAAGTATTTCACGTTCTTTCTATAGACATTTGAAAGTATTGGCCAATCAGAGTTGATTTTGTTGTTAACACACACTTTGATGAACCAATCAGATAATACCTAGCTATTTTAGGAAACCTATCCAAGATATAATACTATAATTTTGAGATCTCCCTAAAATTGCAGGTTTTTAAAACCTAAAACAAAAGTGAAATAAAAGATTAGAATAAAATATATATGAATAAATTTAATCATGAACTTCTGTATTAGGGTTCTCAATGTAGAACAGTAATCTTTTTAATGAAAAAATCTCTTTGCATAATATTGTTATGAAAGCCACATCAGTAATGATCCCAGTGGTTCAGTTCAGGTACTCTGACTGTTTTACATTACAAAAAGAGTCAAGAGAGCTGATAGTGGTGTAAAACACCAAAAATAAATCATGCATTTGATCATAAATTGAATTTTATTTTACAGGGAATAGACAACAACACAAGACACAATGAATTGCAGAATGAAGAGACATTTAATAGGCTTTCTCCTGAAAGTTTTGAGGATGATGATTGAATGTTGAATATGAGTATGGTTTTATATGTTCGTTCAAACACTATTCAAACATTATTACTATTTTATAACAGTTATAAGTGTTCTTAATTACGAAACAATTCTATATTGTTTCTGGACAAATCATGTCAGCATTTAAACAATACATTCAAGTAGATTTATTTTTACACAGTGAATAAACAATTACACGGGTGGTAATGAAGAGAAGATTGCAGAAATGTTCAAGTCTTCTTTTTTTTGTGAATGATAATTAAGTGTGAAACATGATATTTTAATGACTCATTCATATATGGCAATAAATAATACTACTTATATGCTTAAGCAGAAATACAACTTAAATTGTCTATAAGCTTTAAAAAAATTGCCTTATAACCTTTTCCAAATTGATCTGTTCAATGTATTCTTTAAATCTTTCCTCCTGATTCTTGCATTATTGACATTATTTACAATTAAGATCTGATTAAAGAGATTCATTTTTGTAAGATCTTTTATGCTTTTTAAATAATGAAATGAATTTGAAATAAAAAGACGAGAATTGTATTTTCAAAACAAATTACATATATATTTTTTGGATTAATATATAATCAGGTGTTATAATACAGTGTTGCTTTTATAAAAGTCTATATATTCGTTTCATGTTTTTTTAAATAATATATTGGTTTTTAATAGAAATAGATTTACCTATAGTTTTTATACAAAGGGGGTATTTAGGGGTATTTTTGATCCAGAGATTTCAGTATTCTTAGATTGATCTGTAAGGGATGAAAACATATGGTCAGTATAATTCAGTTGATGAATGTCAAAACAGAAATAATAACCTAACATAGTTAGTCACACTATACAACTAACCATTTTGTCAATTTAGTATTGCTTCAAGAAATTTAAATAAATCTTCATCTAGTGACTATTTAATGAGATTTTTCTTTGTAAAATGTTTCTAGGTTCCATTTGTAAATGAAGGTGATACATTTTAATCTCTGCTTAAAGGCTTAAAAAACAGTAAACTTAGTTATAAGCTTAAATGTGAATATAACATAAACTGTTTACAAGTTGTATTAAAAAAATTGTGTACTCCGCTTTGGTGGAGGTGCCATGAAGATTTTATCCTTTGTAAGTTGTTACGTTAGTACTTTGTTTGTATGTACGTTTTTACATCCATTCTCTGACTAAAGTTTGTTCCAACCAAATGTAATGAAACTAATACACAATGCATGTTACAATCACACAGAGATCAAATTTTAATTTGAGTGGCATTACTCTCACTGACCTATGTCCCTTTATAACTGACAAAAAGAACAAATGTGCAGATTCCACAATCTGACTTTATCATGCATTGTCCAAAAGTTATGAGACTTGTACACAATGCTCATTATTACCAACAAAGATCTTTTTTTAAATTTGGGCAGCATCACTGTCACCGTTCTTGATTTATGTCCCTTTATGTAATGAGCATCTTCTTAAATTATTTAGCGTTTAGTTGACATACATATTAATTCATATTATTTGCTTTTTAGAAAAATTTACAAATTTATTATAATCTATTATCATTGCAATTAAAAATGTATTGGGTTTGTTTCTTGTTGATATTTATGTACCAGTACGTGAAAAATAATTTTGTTCCCACACTTGCATATTATAGAACAAATATTTCTCATCGCATAACATGACTACATTTTTACATGGAAGCGAAATTCATATAATTAACTAAAAAGGGAGTATACAAAAGTAATTGAAAAGTATGAACTAGTCAAAATGGTAGGAGTTGTAAAGTATCATATAACCTAGCTAGGTTTGTTGTGAAAATTGTGTTCTCATAAAGTGCTGAAATTTGAACCAGAATAAAATTTTGCTTGAATTATTAACTCTTATTTTGAACAACTATGAGAACCAAAAATATTTTTGAAATGGTTTTAATTCCAGAAGTGACAGTTTATGTTCAGTCTGTATCTGGTTTCAATTTATTTAAAAATGTAATCAAAATTAATTTTCTTTGGGCTTTTATGAATTGTCAAACTGTTTTTTATAATTCTCTTTTATGTTTAAATAAAAACAAAAGTAAACTGTTGTCTGTTTTGGTAAACAATTATATTTGAAGCATTATATGACATTAATTGAAAGTGTCCTTAATTTTAAGATTGTCTTTGAGGAAATGTAAATATATAGCGATCGTTATATGTACCTCATTTGAAATGAGCCTAATGTGTAAATATTGTTTGTAGTTAGTATAGACTTATATATGTGCATTGTCAAATATCTCATTGAAAATGAGACTAATCAGTCTTCATTTGTATTTTTAAAATGTTTGTTGGAAAAGAACTAGGATGGTTAAAGTACTTTCTTATCCATAGGAAAATTGAATATTGATAAGGATTGGATTGTATTAGCCCACTATGTTTTTGTTTTACGATGGTGTTCATTATTGCTCTGAGATATTTATATTAAGTTTTTCTTTCATGTCAAATATGCACATTGAATGACTTCTAACTGTGAATAAGCAAAACAAAAACTTGATAACCCATTTTTTTAGGGCAACTTTCTATTTAATATTTTTATTTTCACTTCATTATAGCTCAAGGTAAAAATATTCTTGGCCTGTCTGTCAGTTAAGTTTATTAAATTTATATATACATCTAATTGAGATGTGAATTTGTTGAACGCCAAGGTCACACATACTTACAATAGACCATTTTTGTGACTAAAAAGGCTTTCAAGAAGATTGCTCAAGAACCTTTGATTAAAGTGGTCACATTTAATGATTGAAAAGTATTTTTTTATGAGGTAGTCCAGTTATTGGTGATATTACATTAACTGTTCTAGAGTTATGCCCCTTTAATGTTAAATCACTTCATTTCTGTTTTGTATCTTCTGTTTTGTATCTTATGTTTGCTTCAACCAAATGTCATAAAATTTATGCATGATATTTTCAGATCAAGTCACAATTTTGGGTACTTTTTTGTAATTTTTACCATTATTCAGTTATGTTCCTTTATAACTTTATATGATATATGCAAGCAGGAGCATCATCTGTGTCCCATACACACATTGTCAATTTATTTAGAATTGTACCATGCATACAGATTTGAATACTGAGAATTAAAACTTCAAACATGACAAGAAGTACCTATTTGTCCCTGTGGACCCACGACCCTTGTTTTAAAAAAGTGATTGAATCAGTCAATATTACATGTTAGAGAGCACATATGAATTGCAATGTATATTCTGTTAGTTTTACCATCATATTACAGTTACATTTCTTCCATTTGTCAATGTAACTTTCATAAATGTTTATTTTCTTCAATGAGTTTACCAAAAATGTTGTCAAGGAAAACATTGCCAATTGCCGCAAAAGCAAAGCACTGGTTATTTTGTTCAGCTAAATTTAAGTATTTTCATAAATAGTTTGCATGCAGTATATACAAACAATGCAAAACAAGTGTGTTGATTAACAAGATATGCAGAGCTTTTTTGTATTACTCTTGCATTGCTTTCATATACTGCATAGTTGCTTTATTTTGCATTGTTGCTTTTATATGAATTGTAAGCATATGAAAAAAATAAAAAGATTTGTCTTCCAGCTATTCAAATATCAACAATTGTATGCATTGAATTCTGCTGTAAATATTATGATATGATTTTTTGAAATATATATACTCCAAATTAGCTTTTGACACAAATTTTGTAGTTTAGTGAATAAATATGAATGTGAAAATTGTAAGCCAGTAGTTATATTCATTCAAACTTATAATTGTACCTATTATCATGTTACTAAAATTTGCTGTTACAAAATTTTGGAAATTAATGTATCCCCTCATGCAAAGCTTTCATTCCTTGCCCAGTTTGGGCTCTATTTTTTGGCTTTTTTAGCTTAACTGGCCCATGAGCTTTTCTCATCACTTAGCGTCGGTCGTCGTCCGGCGTCCGGCGTCGTTAACTTTTACAAAAATCTTTTCCTCTGAAACTGCTGGGCCAAATTTGACCAAACATTGTCATAATCATCATTAGGGTTTTTAGTTTAAAAATTGTGTCCGGTGACCCCCCCAACCAACCAAGATGGCCGCCATGGGTAAAAATATAACATAGGGGTAAAATGCAGTCTTTGGCTTATAACTCAAAAACCAAAGTATTTAGAGCAAATCTGACATGAAGTAAAATTGTATATCAGGTCAAGATCTATCTGCCCTAAAATGTTCAGCAACAATGTTCAGCAAAGTAAGATTTACAAAAAAGTCAACATGACCGAAATGGTCAGTTGACCCGTTTAGGAGTTATTGCCCTTTATAGTCAATTTTTAACCATTTTTCGTAAATCTTAGTAATCTTTTACAAAAAACTTCTCCTCTGAAACAACTGGGCCGAATTAAACCAAACTTGGCCAAAACTAGCATTGGGGTATTTAGTTTAAAAAATGTGTGGCGTGACCCGGCCAACCAACCAAGATGGCCACCACAGCTAAAAATATAACATAGGGGTAAAATGCAGTTTTTGGCTTATAACTCAAAAACCAAAGCATTGAGAGCAAATCTGACGGTGTTAAAATGTTCATCAGGTCAAGATCTATTTGTTCTTAAATTTTCAGATGAATCGGACAACCCGTTGTTGGGTTGCTGCCCCTGAATTGGTCATTTTAAGGAAAATTTGCTGTTCTTGGTTATTATCTTGAATATTATTATAGATAGAGATAAACTGTAAATAGCAATAATGTTCAGCAAAGTAAGATTTACAAAAAAGTCAACATGATCGAAATGGTCAGTTGAACTGTTTAGGAGTTATTGCCCTTTATAGTCAATTTTTAACCATTTTTCTTATTCTTAGTAATCTTTTACAAAAATCTTCTCCTCTAAAACAACTGGGCCAAATTAAACCAAACTTGGCCACAACTATCATTGGGGTATCTAGTTTAGGAAATGTGTGGCGTGACCAGGCCAACCAACAAAGATGGCCGCCACAGCTAAAAATAGAACATAGGGGTAAAATGCAGTTTTTGGCTTATAACTCAAAAACCAAAGCATTGAGAGCAAATCTGACATGGTGTTAAAAAGTTTATCAGGTCAAGATCTATCTGCCCTGAAATTTTCAGATGAATCGGACAACCCGTTGTTGGGTTGCTGTCCCTGAATTGGTAATTTTAAGGAAATTTTGCTGTTCTTGGTTATTATCTTGAATATTATTATAGATAGAGATAAACTGTAAACAGCATTAATGTTCAGCAAAGTAAGATTTACAAATAAGTCCACATGACCGAAATGGCCAGTTGACCCATTTAGGAGTTATTGCCCTTTATAGTCAATTTTTAACCATTCTTCGTAAATCTTAGTAATCTTTTACAAAAATCTTCTCCTCTGAAACTACTGGGCCAAGTTAATTATAGATAGAGATAATTGTAAGCAGCTAGAATGTTCAGTAAATTAAGATGTACAAACACATTACCATCACCAAAACACAATTTTGTCATGAATCCATCTGCGTTCTTTGTTTAATATTCACATAAACCAAGGTGAGCGACAGGCTCTTTAGAGCCTCTATTTTTATTTTTTTTTTATAGCTTTTCATATTTTTAAAAAGCTTTTGATCTTCAAATATTTTGGCCTTGAGCAGACAATAATTGTCAAAATGCTCATCCATTGCAGAAAAATTGGTACTGCTTATGACATTTTAAGTCATCTCTCCAAATTTTGCTACTTTTTTCAAAAATCTTTTTCAGAATCCTTTTTTTTTTTGTTGTTATGCTTGCACCTCAGGAAGTCAGAATTTAGAAGTTTTGAATTCTTACCTTTAATTGTGCTTACAAATAATGTGAATCCTGTCATTTATTGAAAACAAAAAATCTTTTAAATTATAGCTGAAAACCAAAGAAAGAACTTCTGCTTGTAGATTTAGAATGGCATTAATTAAGTCTTTACTCCTTGTTTTATCATAAACTGTGATTGTTAGCATTCCATATATATATACATATTAAAATTAATTGAAATCTAGGGTTCATTTCTATATTGTTATATATTCATTTGAGTCACATTAAATCTGTTGTTGGTTTATTTTGCATACCGGTATTTATTTCCTCTATGCGAGGAAAGACCTTATTGTTTTTCTAATGTTTTTTTTATACCCCGCTTTAAAAATTGGGAGTATACTGTTTAACCGTCCGTCCATCCATAAGAGATTGCTGCTACATTTTCTGAATATGAATGATCCGCTCTACAAGCTCTACATTTGAAACATTACGCTAAATATTAATGTCAAAAGTAAAATCCCAAAAACACTGAACTCTGAGGAAAATTCAAAATGGACAGTCTGTAATAAAGCTCAAACATATTAAACAAATAGATAGCAACTGTCATATTCCTGACTTGGTACAGGCATTTTTTTATGTAGAAAATGGTGGGTTTAATTGAACTTTGTTTTATAGCTAGCTAAACCTCTCACTTGTATGAGAGTCGCATCAAATTCCTACAATTCTTCAAAAGTTACTGCAATGTAATTCTAAAAAGTAAGGTATCTTGTGTATTACTTTGAAAGGGTCACAGATTTCAACCTAGTACTATAAATTGCTAAAATAAGAAATATTTTAATAACCTCATTTTGAGGTCAATGTCAAGGTACTGATAAAATGTTACCATGACCTTCAAATTGTACTATGACCATGTTACATTTAAAAGGTTAAGTGTTCCCAAGTTGAATGATGGTAATACCATTTGGTATTGCATCATATATTTGATTATTCATTGTAAAACTTTATTAACTTTGGAATTGTCCGAACATTTTTCTACAATGTTGTATTTCAACTGCTGATTCTTTTCTCACTCAGGTAGCAGATTTGAGGTATCTGTTGTTGACAGTTGTAAGAGAAATCTAGTTTATAAATTTTGGGACAGGAAGCATGTATTTTTGAATCAACAACAGTTTCATACCACCTGATTTTATTCAGAAATGGAAGAGTATTAAGATTAAATGTATGATATTTTTGAATAAATATATTACCAAAAACATTCATTGGAAAAAAATAATTGATTTGAAATTTTCATGTTTTGCATTGACTTTATAAGGTTGATAAGTTTTATTCTAATTAAACAATTGGTATTGCATAAATTTTTACACTTTTCAAAATGGGGTCATTTGGTATTTAAATTGAATGTCTTAAAGAGATCTACGCAAAATATAAAATTTTAAACCCCTTCTTCATCCCAGTGGGATGGGTGGGGTCATTTAGTACAAAATATTTTATAGATGGTTGTCGCATATTTTAAAGTCTATAAAAGCGTACATTTCAAATATCAAATTGACGTTCCCATAGATATAGGTTGGATGGGGTCGTAGAGAGCAAAACATAGATTGTCAGTCTGTCGTATATCAAATAAAAGTCATAATGTGTACATTTCAAATATCAAATTCTTTCCCCAAAAATATCAGTTGGATGGGATTATTAAGACTAAATGCTAAAATAAAACCTTCTAGGAGATGGTGTTGTCACAACTTGAAGCAGTATGAAAGATCATCAAGTCTACATTAAACATATATCGATCTCGAAAATGTATAGGTGAATAGGGCCATTAAGTGCGAAAAGTGAAGAGTCAGACGGTAGTCACTATGCTTGTCGCATATCAATTGAAAGGTCGTAGAGATTGCATTAAAATATCAGACATTAAAATGAAAAAAAGAGATCATAGGCAGATCCTGTGCCATCCCCCCTTTTGTGGGGAAAATTTGGTTAATTATATAGGGGATCAGCCACTGGAGAGGGGGATAGGACTTTTATCGGGACTCCGGGATCAGGTGTTTTTAAGCTCGGGATTTCGGGATTGACCCTTTATGGTTCCAGGAATTCTTCATTCGAATTTAAGATATGTGCTAACATTTATACATGATTGTGTAATTGTCTTTTTTTTTATTTAAGTTTCTCGAGCTTTCATAAGTCGATATAATCTAGCACTGTGATGCAAATTTTGTTTTCACATTTTGTGTATTATTGATTAGAATATTGAGATCTTTGAATAAAAACAAAACATTTTATATTCTGAGAGTTTTTAAGAATTTATAAAAGCTTGTGTCATTACGCTTAAAAGAGATATTGAAAACCATCAAAGATGTAGTATATTCAAATTTCCTAGTCAGCTTGCGTTTATTGTCCAAAGTTCACGTGAAAATATACAAATTTTACTACGGTATTATCTATTTTGCTAGTCATTTTTGTCGACCCTTTGACTTTAGTCGAAAAAGCGAGACATATGCTCTTCATTCGTCGTCGTTGGCGGCTTCCACACATATTCACGCTATTTTACTTATAAATCTACTTTTTTATTATTTTTCTGCCGTGAAACACAGCATTCACTCTGTGGTTAAAGATTTTAATAACTTTCTTAAGCTATTCTCAGACTGGTTTGGTACCAAATTTGGACAGATATTATCCAGAAGTAAATTTTGTAAAAAATAAATCCATTTTTTCGTATTTTCCTTTTATATGGACTTAGATTTCTGCCAGGAAACAACATATTCACACTTCGGTTAAAGTTTAATAACTTTCTCATACTATTTTGGATTTGTACCAATCTTGGACAGTCATAAACTTGATTATGATCAAAAGCTAGTAGGAAATTTTGTTTAAATTTTGACCTGTGTATCTGTATTTTACTTTATGTAACAGTTAACATTACATACAGTCTGCAGTTGAAGTTTTTGAAAAAAATAATAGATTCATAAACTATCCTTGATTTTTACCAATCTTAGACAGAAGCTTCTTACACTCAATGAGGTCATATAACCTCCTTGATAATATCAAGAGGAATATTTTTCTTGATTTTTCCCCTCATCTTTGTTGAGTCTGTGAACATTATTATTATTATTTACAATATTTATACAGCGCATTATCTAATTAAAAATTACTCTAAGCGCTTAACATAAAGGCACTGGCTACGGTTACATGGAAATGTAACAACAATAAAATAATTATTGTTACATAGGAGACTAAATGCCGAAATGCATGGTTGGGTAAGGACCTGATTAATTACGAATGTAACAATAATTTTTGAGGCTACGGTTACAATGCGTTATTGTTACATGAAAAACAGCCATGTACATTGGGACTAGTGATATGTACTAAAGTTATAAAAGTTAAAGATTTAAAATACATTAAATTATTACATACATTTTCTTCATTTTTATACGACCGCAAATTTTGAAAAAATTTTCGTCGTATATTGCTATCACGTTGGCGTCGTCGTCGTCGTCGTCGTCGGCGTCGTCGTCGTCGTCGTCGTCCGAATACTTTTAGTTTTCGCACTCTAACTTTAGTAAAAGTGAATAGAAATCTATGAAATTTTAACACAAGGTTTATGATCATAAAAGGAAGGCTGGTATTGATTTTGGGAGTTTTGGTCCCAACATTTTAGGAATTAGGGGCCAAAAAGGGCCCAAATAAGCATTTTCTTGGTTTTCGCACTATAACTTTAGTTTAAGTTAATAGAAATCTATGAAATTTTGACACAAGGTTTATGACCACAAAAGAAAGGTTGGGATTGATTTTGGGAGTTTTGGTTTCAACAGTTTAGGAATTAGGGGCCAAAAAAGGGCCCAAATAAGCATTATTCTTGGTTTTCGCACAATTACTTTAGTTAAAGTGAATAGAAATCAATGAAATTTAAACACAATGTTTATGACCACAAAAGGAAGGTTGGTATTGATTTTGGGAGTTTCGGTCCCAACAGTTTAGGAATTAGGGGCCAAAAAGGGACCCAAATAAGCATTTTTCTTGGTTTTCGCACCATAGCGTTAGTATAAGTAAATAGAAATCTATGAAATTTAAACATAAGGTTTATGACTATAAAAGGAAGGTTGGTATTGATTTTGGGAGTTTTGGTCCCAACAGTTAAGGAAAAAGGGGCCCAAAGGGTCCAAAATTAAAATTTGTTTGATTTCGTCAAAATTGAATAATTGGGGTTCTTTAATATGCTGAATCTAACTGTGTATGGAGATTCTTAATTTTTGGTCCCGTTTTCAAATTGGTCTACATTAAGGTCCAAAGGGTCCAAAATTAAACTTAGTTTGATTTTAACAAAAATTGAAACCTTGGGGTTCTTTGATATGCTGAATCTAAAAATGTACTTAGATTTTTGATTATTGGCCCAGTTTTCAAGTTGGCCCAAATCGAGGTCCAAAATTAAACATTGTTTGATTTCATCAAAAATTGAATAATTGGGGTTCTTTGATATGCCAAATCTAACTGTGTATGTAGATTCCTAATTTTTGGCCCAGTTTTAAAATTGGTCTAAATTAAAGTGCGAAGGGTCCAAAATTAAACTAAGTTTGATTTTAACAAAAATTAAATTCTTGGGCCTCTTTGATATGCTGAATCTAAACATGTACTTAGATTTTTGATTATGGGCCCAGTTTTCAAGTTGGTCCAAATCAGGATCTAAAATTATTATATTAAGTATTGTGCAATAGCAAGTCTTTTCAATTGCACAGTATTGTGCAATGGCAAGAAATATCTAATTTCACAATATTGTGAAATAGCAAATTTTTTTTTAATTAAGAGTTATCTTTCTTTGTCCAGTATAGTAAGCAAGAAATATCTGCAAGAATTTTTTTTAATTGGAGTTATCTTTCTTTGTCCAGAATCAACTTAAATCTTTGTTATATACAATATACAATGTATATTCACTTTTTACTACCAACTGGTAAATTTAAATAATCTTTACCATTCAGTGATAACAAGCAGTTTTTTTACATCTTAATATTTTATGATGTATTTAAATGAGTAGTAATTGTTGCAAACTCCATTAGAATATTTTAATTGAAATTAGTTTTGGAATAAGGGAAAGGGGGATGTGAATAAAAAATTGGGTTCAATTTTTCTCATTTGAAATTTCATAAATAAAAAGAAAATTTCTTCAAACATTTTTTTGAGAGGATTAATATTCAACAGCATAGTGAATTGCTCTAAGAGAAAACAAAAATTTTAAGTTCATTTGAATACATTCATTCTGTGTCAGAAACCTATGCTGTGTCAACTATTTAATCACAATCCAAATTTAGAGTGGAATCCAGCTTGAATGTTGTGTCCATACTTGCCCCAACCGTTCAGGGTTCAACCTCTGCGGTCGTATAAAGCTACGCCCTGCGGAGCATCTGGTTTTATTTACAATGCCAGTTTCAACATATCCAGTAAGTGGTTTTAGGAGCATGTTCAAATCCGACAAATTTTTGATGACCGAAAGTATGCCCTCCATGGATACAGTCATGTATACAGAAGTTCCCAGTAAACTTTGCCTTTGGTTTATCAATATTTTAGAACTGCGTATGTATGATAGCTGTATAAATTTTGTGTCTTGATATTGTTTCCGACAGTCTCGTTTCAAACCCATCCCAAGATTTAAATGTTTCAACGTAAACAAAATTAGTAATAGGAATCTTTTCGTCCATTGTTCAAAGTATACAATGACAGCAATAAGAGTAGGTGTGCAGTTAAATACTAGTAAAACTTAACACTTTTCTCAGTCCGAGTTCTCAACAACAAACCATTGAACTATATTTCACGCCTTTGTCACTCCTTATCTGATTTAGTATCTCTAAGAACACCAAAACCATTAATACGTAAAACTATGTAAACACCATTTGTTGAATAATAATATTTATTATTTATCATTATTTCAAGTATTATATTTAGTAACATATGAACAAGGATTTGGTTTTTTTTTTTGTATTGTCTTACTATACAACCCCTTGATATGATAGAATTAAGCAATACAACTATAGAAGGTTTAAGTTTAATAAACCTAGCGCACATTGTTGTTTTTCATGTAACAATAACGCAATGTAACCGTAGCCTCAATAATTATTGTTACATTCGTAATTAATCGGTTCCTTACCCAACTTTGCATTCCGGCAATTAGTCTCCAATGTAACAATAATATTTTTATTATTGTTACATTTCCATGTAATCGTAGCCAGTGCCTAACATAAAACAATAGGCGAGACACTGGGTTCCGCGGAACCCTTACAAATGTTTACTGTTCTTTATCTACATGATAGTTGGCATGATAATAACCAACAAGAATATGCGCCAATAGAAGACAATACCATGCAAGTATTATGACTTTTCCATGTTTAGTGATCGGTGAAATATTGAAAAATGTTTACTAAATTATAATAACGATAACGCTCACATTTCATATTCATAACTACTCTATATGTACTTATATATTTATGGTAATCTTTGCTATAATAACTTTCTTGTATATATAATCAGCTCGTAATCACAACAAGATCAACTGTCTATCTGGAAGGATTTATCTAACCTTGTTCTCCTTTCATGTTATATTTCTTCATTAACTTTTCGAAGTTTTCTTTTCATTAGCTATGATAATCGTAAGCAATTATAGATTTTTTTATGAATGGAATGGTATATGATTTACAATTTTTGTCTGTTGGGTTTCTTTACTTTTCTAGATTATATCGATTATCTTAATGTGTTGAAGACCCATTGGGGGCGATCGGCTCTTTTTTTACTTTTTTGTCGGGATGTTGTCTGTTTGAAATATTCAATATTTTAATTTTCAATTTTGTTATAAAATCTTAGGAAATATTTTTTTATAAATATGTTTAACCAATTAGACATGTATTAGTTTTAGTGCCTTTGTACTAGCTTTCAGTTAACTGTGAGTTCTCTCAGATCTTTTCCTTGTGTCTTTTTGTTGTTGGGATGTACAAGTACCCGGCCACGTCCACTTATATTTGTCCATCTGATGAGTTTTAAAAGCCTTTTTCAACTGATTTTGATAGTTCATTCTTATACCACTGTCCAAAGTTAGGAGGAGGGTTGGGATCCCGCTAACATGTTTAACCCCGCAATATTATGTATGTATGTGCCTGTCCCAAGTCAGGAGCCTGTAATTCAGTGGTTGTCGTTTGTTTATGTGTTACATATTTGTTTTTCGTTCATTTTTGTTAAAAGAATAAGGCCGTTAGTTTTCTCGTTTAAATTGTTAAAATTGCGATTTCGGTGTCTCTTATAGCTGACTTTGCGGTATGGCTTTGCTCATTGGTGAAGGTCGTACGGTGACCTATAGTTGTTAATTTATGTGCCATTCTGTTCTCTGTATGCGAGTTGTCTCATTGGCAATCATACCACATCTTCTAAGTTTTTTATATGTATTGTTTGCACTTGTCCTAAGTCGGGAACCTGTTGTTCAATGGTTGTAGTTTGTTTATGTGGTTTATCGTTTCTCGTTTTTCACATACATTAGATCGGTTTCAGCTTTTTTTAGTCATTTCGGGGGCCCTTTACGATCCTTTATAGCTAGCTAGTCGGTGAGAGCCAAGGCTCTGTGTTGAAGGCCGTACTTTGATCTGTGATGTTTTTTGTTTTTTTTTACAAATTGTGATTTGGATAGAGAGTTGTCTCATTGGGACTCATACCACATGTTCTGTCATCTAATCAAGATTGTTTTTCTTACAAAAGATAATCATATTAATGACATATACAACCATCTCATATATATCTTATTTAAAGTTTAGGACATTTTTAGCTAATACCAAATGAGAACTTAATATAATTTTATTTGGAAATATTGAGCTGCCCATTGTACACATTCTGTCCTCCTCAACGCCCATGTTGTGTCAACTACAGATGCTCCATCTACTTCCGAGAGATCTTTACGGGAAGCTAGTGCAGACATCGGTACAAATAAAGGTCGCAAGTTTATTTCTTTAAAAATCAACGCATTCATTGAAATATCTTCACAGTATCTTTTGCTATTCCAATCAACGAGCTTCGTATCTTGCATATATTTCACTAAATATTTACGATGAAACAACATTGTTTTACCAATTGTTAAAGATGGATTCTTACCCCTAACAATGTATTCGTTCATTGAATTGACGTAACGCATATCTCTGCTGATGCCCACTAATCTGTCCGGATTTTCACTCCATCGTAATAACATTATCGACAGTAATGCTTCACTTATAAGAACATCGTCATCGATTACCATGACAGCATCAGTACGTATGTATTGAGATACATTAAAACGGTTATTCATGCTGTTAACTTCCGATTGAATGAAAGTAATTTTCGGTAAATTAATATTTGGCGTAAATGATGCGTTTTTATTATTCCATAATAATAAAATTTGGTCTATCATCTGATACTTGGTGTATGCAGGTAGGATCTCGTTATAGTTGGGGAACCTTTTCGTCGAATATCCCATAAGTACAATAGTGACACCACTATTTCCCACACAAAGTGTATCAGCTCCTACTAGCATAGCAGAAGTCAGATGAGGATAAATAAACATACATGGCTCAACATAATAACTTACTTCCTTTCTCCAGTTTTGCAAATGTTGATGCGAGATCATTATTCTGATTTTACTAAATTTAAAAATGGCTGCTGTTGCTTTCGCGGTAAAATTGTCAGTTTGTATGAGTATTATTGATTTCGTATTGTCAAAATCATTGACCATCATAAGCTGACTTTGTAAAAATGTAGAATTAACATTTGAAACAAAAAATATTACAGTTTGTTTGCCTTTACTTTGCTCAAAGCAAGCAGGATGTTGTGGGATAATGGTTTTTGCCACCATATTACGTCTGCGGCCAATGAAATATACACCTTGATTCTTCAGTCGACGTAGCTCCTCGGTGTCCCAAGAAGCATACACTTCTTCAAACATAGACATGATATGTTTTGCAATCACGGTTTTGATACGAATTGGGTGCAACTGAAATTCACGATCATCACCCGGTGGGGTAGCTACACCTCGGTAATTATCCCAAAGTCGTTCATGCCAAATAAATAGTCCATTTTCTTTTATCAAATTGATAGCCGAATTAAGAATAGATAATGCATCATAAACATGTTCAATAACATTAATCATGACAAGAGAATCAAATTTCCTGGTATTATTAAGTTCTTCGGCCGGTATAGATAATAAAGTAGTCGGTAAATTCATAAAAGTACCGTTTTTGTAAAAGCAACGTTTTACGTGCGTCATATAATGAAACGCCATTGGTTCTACCAACGTTATACTGGTTGCATTCTTGTCTTTAAGGATCGTCTGTGACTGGGTAAAGGGACCTGCGCCAAGCTCGATGATGTCACCTAAATTGTCTGGTAACGATTGGTAGAAATTAAACGATTTAGCATGAGCCTCATTCCGATCTGTTGCAGTTTCACGCTGATCCCAGGTTACCTGTTCGACGCTTTGAGCACCATGCCATCGTTCACAAGAGACTGACAAAGTACCAGTTACATTGCTATAGAAACATTCGTCACTCCATTGCGAGCAATGTTTGTTGTCGTACACTGCGCATGTATCTCCATGCCATGGTGGTTTACAAAATGTTTTGTCTAGAAAAGTTATACTCTTCGGCAAGTTAGTTACCGGAGTGGTATTAACAGTCTGGGCTTTAACTTTATAACTGCCAATGCACCAACCCTTTTGGGCGCCTCTGTAAATCCAACCTTCAGGAACATGCATTTCAATTTCATGAACTAAATCGTTATTCTTTAAATAGTCAACACCTTTCAGCACCGCCGGCCAAGATTTAGAACAATCATCTAACAGCAATAGGTTATTGACAGAGGCGACTCTTGCCATGGTTGTCATGTCTGTCTTTGGAAAGTGAGCATGGTGGGCACCGTCTACATGTATCAGATCACATTTTCCTGCAAACTGGGGAACGGTTTTTGTAGAGTCACCTTTCACAAGCGAAATTTTACGGTCACTAAATCTTTTCCGTATCCAGTCAATTGCCGAGTCTTCATATTCGGCTCGATCCCACATATCAAAAGCTGTATAACTAGCAGAATCTGTTGAATGTAGAAACAGTGTTGCACTATGTCCTCCTGCAAATCCGATCTCACAAATTGTTCGTATTGGGAACTTTTTACTGAATTCTTTGATCGCAGATATATAACTTTCAACCTGTATCTTTCCCTTTCCGTTGTATATATTTCCTGTTAAAATAGAAATTGTGACAATTAAAATCTTTATATAAATTGACAAAAAAAATATTTTTGACTGTGTATAGATTTTGTATTTCCTAGTATGATGAACAAAACGCATCACAAGTGGGAAAAACTTTTTTTTTCAAAATGAGATACGCTTTCGAATATATTTGTTCATTGCTGACGGTCGTACAGTGCTAAATAGACCCATTGGTGGCCTCCGGCTGTTGTCGCTTTGACACATTCCCCATTTCCTTTCTCACTTTTAAACTCTGTAAATGAAAAAAACAGAAGTAGAGAGATGAAACGGCATTCTAACTTCAATGATGGAAATCTTGATTCTGGTCATAAATATATAACAAAATTTAGATTTATTTAAAGTTATGAAAAATCCTATTTGTCAAATAAGACTGCCATTATGTAATTGTCCATGTTCATGAATAGCTATTTATCATGGCTTAGTTTTGTCCTGTATAATGAACAATGCAGTTGAAATTCGTGCTCGTGCATATTGCACCTGTTAGCGATATATTGCACAAAAATTAAAGAAGTTAAACCACTCGATATCTAAATCAAATATGCTACGTACGTACTTCTCATAGAATTCAGTTTTGGACAGTGCGTGAACTGGTGACAAAATATTATCGCCCCTGTAAACAGTGGGCTCTTCTGACTAGAGGTAATCGGTAAAGAATAGCGGGAAATGGTGTACATTGTTTACGAGCTTGAAATGAGCTAACACAGACGAACTGAGACATGTCAACGTAATGTGAATATGATAATGCACCAGGTAAATTATTAATTGTTAAGTTTATCACCTCATCGTATCTTCATATGATAGGTAAATAAGTGAATTTTCGATTTTAAGTGTCGTCAGGGTTCAAACCTGGAATCATGCCAACCTTTCATTATTTTTTTTTTTACTAACCTATAGTCGGAACATCTTGATTTTCTCCAAATTTGTAAAGTTAATTATGCTGCTTGACATATATTTTTTTTGGGGAAAAAAATTGATATGCAGTCAAATGTGGCAGTTTTTAATATGTGTTGCTATGTGAAATAAAGGGAAGTAAATTAAAGTAAAAGAAGGCGCGCTTTTTCAAATAGTAAACAATTTAATTCAGATGCATAGTATTTTGTCAAATGATAAAGAATATCGTAGAAACTTGCCAGAAATTCATCTAATTTATAAAAGATATACAACATGACATACTGAAATCTGAAAAGGGGTAAAACCACCATACCTTGAATAAATTCAGTTAAAAAAGGGGTGGGGGGGGGGGGGGGGGGTAAAATGCTACGAAATTTAGATTTTATTTATTTTTTGTCGACAGCCAAAAGATGATTTGACATGTAACTAACTACTTTTTCAATTTCATTGTAAAGTAAAATTGGCTTTTTTTGGGGTCTCTGTTTATTGTGGGCTGATGTTTTCATGTTCTCTTTGGATTGCCAAATAATGTTATAATCATCTAATTGAATGTTCAAATTATTTTGCAGCAATGGTGTGTATGGAAGGAAGACTGTCATAAAACCCAACAGTTCCGGATGGCCCTTTAAATAATTGCTTAACATCAATAGCGATGTAAGATTCAAGTGTTTGATTTAGCACAAGTTTAGCCAGGTTTTCCTTGTAATTGTGGCAGAACAACCACTAGACAGTGTCATGCATTGAAAGGATATCAAACGGATATTTTATGGAATGATTCTCATACATATAAAATCATATGCATAGGAATGTGGAGCTAGTGTCTTTCATGCAGCAATTTTTAATTTCTAATATAAACTCTGAAAAGACAAGAGCATAGAAATGTATACCAATGAGAAACATTCTTTGTGAATAAAATCATTCCAAAACTTAAATGTGTCATTAGTGTTGCATTATTTATCAGTAGAGATAATCAGATTCCAGTAAGATTGTCCAACTGATGGTTTTTGTTTGTAATCATTTTTGTAAATCTTAGTTGTTTTGACAATCCGGGCTGTGCATGTTGCCCGGCTGCCCCTTTCAGTGTGATACAATATTTTGTTTATGATAAACAATATCACTGATTCAAGACTGGAACGGACCCCTTTTAGGCAGTTAGTGCGAATCCTTTAGGTTTAAACCATTTCATGCAATACGGGGGAGGGGGAAGATTTTTTTTTACAGAGTCAAACATTTTTCCTAATAATAATACATTGAGATTTAATATATACTTTGTTATATGTAGTGTGTATATTAAAGTATTGCCAACAAAATTCATCAAATTTGGGATCATAATATTGTTTAAGAAAAACCCTTACCCCCTGTACATCATAAAAGTTCATAATCTTCTGTAACACAAGTGCATGGTTAATTCGGATCACATATTTTCTATTCCGATGTTATAAGAATTCGAAGGTTAATATCATTTACAAATCATTCAAAAAATTTCTGGGATTTTTTTTTACTATCAACGTTGAACCTCGAGGTTACATTGTAGTAAAAAAAAAATACCAATAAAAACGTTGAATGTAAATGATATGCACCTTTAAATCTTATATTGTAGGACTCATGTTGTTCAAACATAATGTGTTGATCAATTATGTTATGATGATTTTGATAAACTTCACATTAGGTAATCTTTCACGTATATTGATTACATTATATCGAGTTGTCCCAACGATATACTTGTCGGTGTGCTCGATCATACGAATTTACCGACATTCATATAGACAAAATGACACAACTTTGAAAAATTCTTGTGACGAAACTACATTTCGGAACACGTTAAAAATTGGATACCCAGAAAGCTACATTATTAAGGTTTGATATATATTTTTTTCAAAAAAAAAGAAAAATATGCAGTCAAATGTGGCAGTTTTTTACACTCCCCTATGTTGAACAATAGGTTGTTCAATTAACAGCATGTTTGGCAATTAAAAAATCATATATTAACACATTTAGCTTTAACATATACTTTATTTATAGTGGTTGTATAAAAGTTTTAATACGGTTTTGTGTTTTAAGAGATATTCATCCCTATGCATATCGGGTTTTATGCGTAAATTGTCTCTCCTTTTTTTAGACCTTTTCTATCTCTTTCATAAGAAGAGACACTTTTCTATTGTTCTAGTGTCACTGGAAATCCCACTGTGGACAGGTAATTTCGACGGTCAGTATCTGACGAACTTGATTGTAAGGCGTGCTTGACCAATCATGCAATTAACCCAAATTATCTTCATATATATACTACTAGTTCTTCTTAAATTCGTATTTACTTGTGTATATTGAATTTTGATACCTTTAAATAAAATGTATAAAAGTAAGGAATGTGGTGATTGCAAATGAGACAATTATCCTCCAGAGTTGAGGTGAAGTGTTAGTTAGCAATTATAGGCCGCCCTACGTCTTCACAATGGAATACGTCATTTCGTATCTATATTTATATTCGGCCACAAAATGCCCCCGACATGGATAATAGGAAACAATTCAAGCGATTAAACTAACAGTATCATTCTTTACAAAATAAATCACTAATAAGTTGAATAACCATATATGATAATGTCAACCACTGTACTACTGGGTAGGAATATAACAGTATGCGGTATGCATGGGTAAACATGTTTCAAAGTGCATCACCCTCCACCTATAACATAGAGCAGTAGTGTCACGGGGGGGGGGGGGGGGGGTAACTTCCAATTATTGGGTATACGGGGATGTGCCAAAAATATGGGTCATAATTTTGCGAGCTTTTATATAAGAATGACCCTCCTTTTTAATGACATCCTATATTAAAATGCATTTATGTTTGAAAACTGTATATTGATTTGGGGTATAATCTACATATCATATAAATATGCTCTTGAGAATGTTACATTATTAATGGTCAATTATTAATTTCACCTTTCAAATAAATTCCCAAATGAACCCCGGAAATTTGTCTCCTGATTTGATCTTCAATAACTTTATTAATGAAATGCACATTTATACCCCTGGGGGTTGAAGGCATATACAAACAATACAATACAATATACACAATATAAAAATTAACATATCAAACATCATATATAAAGTGGTAAAACAGTAATATTTATGCAGGCGTTGTGTCCACTCCCCTCAGTGCAAATGACTTTTTAATGAACGGAACAGTAAGCTGCATAATATCAAATGAAGATAGAATTAATTGTAATCTTTCTGTTTCAGACAAATTAAAGTATTCTGGACATATATTATTTATATCTTTTTCAAGCTGATTACGTAAAGATTTATTAATTTTACATTTTAAGAAAAAGTGGGTTTCATCTTCAACCGCATTTAAATTACAATGTTTACATATTCTATTTTCTCTTTGAATTCTTTTATATCTACCCCTCTCTATTTCCAAGAAATGGTCACTTACTCGCATTTTACATAATAATTTTCTATTTTCAAAACTATTTTTAGAAATGTATTTGTCTATTTCATATTTTGTTTTTATTTTACTGTACAAGAATATTTTACTGGTTTCATTAGTTAATTTTAATTTTTCAAAGAAAATATTTTCAAAGCTATCTTTAAGTTCTTTTTTAATATTTTTTGAGAATGACCTCTTCTCTTGTTTATAGTTTATATCCTGAATTTTATTTATGTCTAATTTATTTACATTGGCTATATTTTCTACATATGAAAACCATGAGAATATACCGTTAGTGCTAAGCCATTTAGATAAACAAAATGCATCATATAATAAAGGGTTATTTTCATCACTAGAAATTCTTGCTAAGTACTTCAATGATTGTACTTTAATAAAGACATCTATGGGATACTGAGCTAGTTCTGCTCTTGCAGCTATATTGACAGATTGTTTACTAAGCCCGAGTATATATTTGCAAAATTTTAAATGTGTCTTCTCCACTTGGCTACTATCAATCATTGATAAAATATCAAATTTACTCATGTCTTTAATTTGAGCTCGTCTTTCAGCTCTTATTATTTTTTCATAAAAATCCATATACCAAATTTCAGAGTTATACATAAGAATAGGTTTAACTAGTGATTCGAACAATTTTTTGTATACTTTTATAGACACATTTTCTAAAGGAGAAAGATACTTAAAAATAGAAAACAAAACTTTAGTACCTTTCTTAGCCAATTCAGTGTGTGATGAAGTCAATTTCCCAGATGCTTCAATTATATTTCCAAGATATTTATATTTTAAAACTTTTTTTAGTTTGTCACCATTTAAGTAAAAATCATATTTATTATATAAAATGTTTTTCTGTTGAAAGACCATTATCTTAGTTTTTTTGTGTATTTATTGTGAGCTGCCACTTATTACAATAAGAATTTAGTTTATTTATAGAGTTCTGTAAACCTTCAGGAGTTTCAGATAATAACAAAATGTCATCTGCAAACATAAGGCAGCTGATTGACATATTTTGCAGAGTCACTGGTTTACAACTTTCATCAAATATTTCTGGTAGATCATTTATTTAAACATTAAATAAGTTTGGACTCATATTATCCACTTGTTTCACTCCTCTATCACTAGAGACATATTCAGATATATTCTCCTTTAATTTTACTGAAGCTTCAGCATTCTTATACATATTTTTTATCAAATTGTAAAATTTTACACCAATTTTCTCATTTTTTGTTATTTTGTACAAAAGTCCTAACCTCCACACTGAATCGAATGCCTTTTTTAGGTCTACAAAACAACCATAAATCTTTTTCTTTTTATAATTTATATATTTATTAAACAGAGTCTTTACAATAAAGACACCATCTGAAGTCCTACTATTCTTCTTAAAGTCTAGTTGATGGTGACATATATTATTTTCAAATAAAGTAAGTAATCTACAATTTATAACCATATTAAATAATTTACTTAGACAGCTCATCAGAGAAATTCCTCTGTAGTTTGAAGGATCAAGATGATCCCCACTTTTAAATAATGGAATTATAAATGAATTATTCCAATTTTCAGGATATAGAGAGGTAGATAATATAAGGTTAAAATATTTAGCTATGGCTGATATGATTAATGTGTATGTAATGTTATTTAACATTGTGTTAGATACAGGTATCATACCAGAATGTTGGACCAAAGGAATAATGGTTCCAATTTTCAAGAACAAGGGTTCAAAATCTGACCCGAATTCTTACAGAGGTATTACTCTCAATTCATGTCTTAGTAAAACATTCACTGCTGTGCTCAACAATAGATTGAATAAATTGTCAGATGAAATAGGCTTAATTACAGGAGCACAGGCTGGGTTCAGAAAAGGGTTTTCTACTATGGATAATATTTTTATTTTACATTCACTTATTTCTCTATATTTTTCATTTGGTAAAAAATTATTTTGCTCGTTCATTGATTTCAAAAGTGCATTTGATACAGTTTGGAGAGCTGGACTTTGGCAAAAGATGCTACAATATAATATTCAAGGCAAAATATTGAGAGTTATACATAATATGTATCAGAATATCCAGACATGTATTAGAATGGGAAAGGATATTTCTGCATTTTTTAGTTGTAATATAGGAGTGAAACAAGGGGAGAATTTATCCCCCTTTCTGTTTTCTCTCTTTTTGAATGATCTGGAGAAATTTTTACTAGATAATGATGTTAAAGACCTTGAAAATATATCTGATAAATGCAAAGAAACCTTATTATGTTATGTAAAAATATTTATAATATTATATGCAGATGACACAGTTATTTTATCTGAGTCAGAGGAGGATCTGCAACATGCATTGAAAGTTTTTGAGCAATATTGTAATGAGTGGAAACTCACAGTTAATACAAGTAAAACTAAAATTGTAATTTTCAGCAAAAAGAAATTCAAGGTTAAAGCAGATTTTGAAATTTATGGTAAAAATATTGATGTATTAGACTCATATACTTATCTGGGTATTGTATTTATTTTAATTATAACGGCTCTTTTTGTTCAGCTAGAAAGAAATTATTGGAACAGTCCAATAAAGCATTGTATGCACTATATAGAAAGATTAGAAATATTGCAATACCCGTAGATATAATACAGCTTAAGCTTTTTGATTGTCTTATTTTACCTATAATGATTTACTCTAGTGAAGTATGGGGATTTGAAAATAAGCAGGGGTTGGAACGGATGCACTTGCAGTTTTGTAAAAATATTCTGCACGTGAGGAAAAGTACGCCAAATTTTATGGTTTACGGGGAACTGGGTCGTTATCCCATTGATATTACTATTAAGCTACGTATGGTTATGTTTTGGAATGATATGCTCTCAAGTGAGAATACATTATCTAATACATTATATAGACTTATGATACAACTTCACCAGAGTAAACCCACACAATTTAAATGGGTTACGTACATTAAATCCATTTTTGATGAATGTGGTCTTACTTTTATATGGAATGATCAAATACCTATGAATAGAAAAATATTGAAATCTCTTGTCAAACAAAAACTTGTTGATCAGTTTATACAACAATGGTTTTCTGTAATTAATAATTCTTCTAGAGGAGAATTCTATGGTAAATTCAAAAGTATATTTCAATTAGAACCCTATCTACTTCGATTAGGAAATACTGATAGATTGTATATGGCTAAATTTAGATGCTCAAATCTTAAATTCCCAATTGAAACGGGAAGATGGAAAAATATTTTAAAAGAAAATAGGATATGTCATCTATGTAATCAAAATATTGGCGACGAATATCACTATTTGTGTGTTTGTTCACATCCTAGTATATCACTTCTTAGACAAAATCTTGTACCTAATTATTACCTACAATATCCATCGAGGCAAAAATTAATCGGTTTACTCTCATTTTGCAACATAAAGGTGTATAGGAAAGTATGTACTTTCCTTAGAAAGATTACTTATTTTTTGTAGATGCAATTTTTATACATTTATATATATTTATGTACTCACAATCAGTGAACAATAAGAAAGAATTCTGTACATATGTAATCCTTTAAACTCAATAGGTAATATATAAAATGTATATGTCTCAATGTCATGAAAATCACGTGCTATTATCGTACACTACTCTGCTGTCGATTTATATGTATACTTTATTATGTTTTGACCTCTTGTACACGTTCGTGTCTGAGGAAATAAAATATTTTGTCTTGTCTTGTCTTGTTAACATTACAGAACTACTATGTTTTATAATTTCATAACATATTTTATCTGGTCCACAACTTTTCCCACTTTTTTATCTTTTAATTTGTGTTTTTATTTCAGATATATTTATTGGTGTATCACTTTCTTTTGATGTTAGCAACTTCTCTGTTTTGCATAATTCTTCAAAAATACTTTTCTCAAAATTTTTATCTATCATTTCAGGTTTACACTGATTATTAAAGTGATCTGCAAACTGACTTAAATCTAGCATGTTATCATCATTCTTGTCCTTATTAATTTTTATTGTTCTTAATAGTTTCCAAAATTCCTTGCTTTCATTCGGTGACATGTTGTCTAGTTTAGGGACCTACCATTTGATTTTTATGGGGGGGGGGGGGGGGGGGGGGCTAGGATGAAATTTGAAAAAAATAGGCAGGACAGGAGTTTTGAGTAAAAAAAAAGGCAGGATGAGCATCTTGGTAAAAAAAAAAAGGCAGGATGACAATTTGGGTAAAAAAAGTCAGGATAAACTAGTAAAAAAAAAGGCAGGACCGAATAGAGTAAAAAATAAAAAGGCAGGACAGAGATTTCAACTAAAAAAAAAAGCAGGACAAAATTTTTCCTCCTAGCCCCCCCATAAAAATCAAATGGTACCTCCCTTATTCAGAACATTAAGTTTAAATTCTCTTTTTTTAAGTTTAGAAACTGTTTTTAATTGTTTAGAATAAAAGAAGTATTTCAGTCTTATAGATTGATAAAAGGGAGATAACTTTATTTTTTTACTATACAGATTAAAAGTACTTCTTAATGCAAAAAAAATTGAGTCTGTCCAGTTTGATATTCTTTTTCTTTTCTTTTTAAAATATCTTTTTCTCATACACTTATGTGATAAAGTTATATAAATGTCTGAAATTAAGTCTGTAGCTCTGTTCAGTCCATCTTGAGTATTTTCTTAGTTTGTTTGTTGAAAATTGTTTAATTCTTCATATATATATTTTTCTTTAAGCTCATTCTCAAGCAAGAGTTTGGAAGTGTTTGTCCACTTGAATTCAAAATCTATTTTTTTATAAATATTATTTATATTTGGCAGTTTTCCATCACATTTTAAATGGGTAACAATTTGATTATGATCTGAAAAGTATGATGGAGTTTTTACTATAAAATAATTCACTGAGGAGAGTAGACTTTCACTAGTTATTGCATAATCAACTACACTGCATCCTTTCATGCTAAAAAATGTCATATTTCCTAACAAATCTCCAATAAATCTCCCGTTTAGAATACGGAGTTGGGCAGAAACACAGAGGTCTAGTAAATCCCTCTCTTGTGGGTTTATGATTTTATCTTGACTTTTTCTAGTCAGTTGAAAATCTGACTTGTAGTTATCTGGTAAAATATGAGTCAAATTTATGTTGTTTTCATCATTTGCTACAAAATCAGAATAATTAGATACTCTTGAGTTAAAATCACCCATTAACAAAAAAAATTCCTTTGCTAGAAAGGAAACTTATTTCTGATTCCAAACCTTCATATTCATTATTGTAATGTGGGGAATTCTTTGGTGGAATATATATGCCACATATATACAAATCATCTTGAAGTCCAAAAAATGACTTATCAAGTTTCATTCATAATCTATTCTGAGATTTGGTTACATTTTTTAGATAAGTAATCCCTTTTTCAAACTTTTTCTTATAGTAAACAATAATACCCCCACTATTTCTTTTTGCTTTATTAGCTTTAGTTCTTTGCTTACAATAATAATTATATTCAGGTATTTGGACATCAGGTTCTACCCCTTTCCAAGTTTCTATCAATATATTTATGTCATGGTTTATCAATTCCAAGAAATCAGGGTCTCTGTGTTTCTGTCCCAATCCATGAACATTCCAGCTAGATATAGAAATAGAATCTATAGATGAAAACATTTGTTTTGTTTTCATATTTATTTATAAAACATTTAATTATGCAAGAAATTTCCCCATTCAAGTACATGTACATGTATATTAACTCATATGAAACTTAATTTGAACATATTTATCTTTTTCTAAGATGCTTTAATTATAACAAAAAGTATATATTTTTTAAATATATATGTACCAGTATATATAATATACCCAAATCAAGATAAGCATTTTGTATCTATGCACATTCCCTTATATACATGCAACTACATGTGTATATGATATATAAACACAAATACGTAGACGGTTTGACCTGTTAAAATTCCTTAATTAATATGGAATTTGTGTGTGTATTATATAAATGTATATATTGAAAATAAATTCCATTTTTATCAAATCTCAAACAATGCTAAAGAAGTTAAAGTAATTCCAAAAATAGCGCTTTACTTTGTTGTTGTTTTATTTTATCATTACCTTTGAAACATAGACGTTTCTCTTTATTCTAAATAAACATGTAAGTTAATATTGGTTCATATTATGACTAGATGATAAAGTTAATATTGGTTCATATTATGACTAGATGATAAAGTTATTGCCAATACACATGATTCTGAGGTCAATAACATTTTTATTTATTTTTCTGTTATATTTTCAAGTCCCAAATAGAAACTGTACATAATGAGTTTAAATTTCATTAATTTCTATGTAGCTATAACATATAATAAAATAAAATATCTAACTATTTAGTTGTACAATTCTTTCATTAGAGTTGTTAAAACCCATTTAAGCTTTTCCTGAGTATTTTCATCTTTATGATGGAAGGATTCCTGCATGTTATTTTTATCATGCCAATATTCATTGTGATTCTGATTTGAGGGTCCAGACTGGCTGTACATATAGCTATTTTGTTGTTCATTCTTTCCATAATTATAGTTATTTCTTTGTTCTCTTGTATACACGTAAGGTTCTCCATATCTATCTGTATTGTATCTTTGCTTATTTACATGTTTATTTCTGTTTTGGTAGTTTTGATTAGTAGCTTTATTCGGCCAATTGTCAAAATACTCCTTCAGCCCCATCATTTTATTTAGAACTGTTTTGTATGCTCGTACTAGTTTTGGGACACCGGTTTCGATAGAAGGATGAATTCCATCGATTATATCATCTTCTCTTAGGTGTGGACAAGTAACAAAACTACAATTATAGTGATCACTTATTTCCTTTAATCCTAAGTTGAACTCTGCCCTCCTTTTTTTCATACATCTTTCTCCAGATTGTGTTCCTCTGGAACCTAGGAAGTAATTCACAAAGTACAATTTTTGTTGTTGGTATACATTTTTGGTATGTATAAACTAGGTCTTCAACTTCTTGTAATACTTCACTTGGGACTTTCTTGTTCAAATCATTGGAACCAATTTGAAAAAGGGTTACCGTAGCTTTTATACCCTCATTTTCTATGTGTTTTTTTGCACCACCAACTGTTTTGTCTTTTATAAGCGTTGCAACTATCACTTTTTTGTCTTTGTACATAACTTTAGGATTTATGTGTTTCGTAACTGAAGATCCAATGATCCATAAGTCAGTTGTGATGTATTTGTCATTTACATCACATATTTCATTCTTTTTACTTTCTTCTGTCTTTGAACTCTCATTTTCATTATTTGTTAATGTTTTCTTGCTTATGTAAGAAACATGACTATTTCCTGGTTCTGATTCTTCAGGTTCATTTTCTAATATACTAAATTTATTATGCAGGTCTACATTTACCTGGATGTTTGGCTCATTTTCATCTTCTTTATCTTGTTTAGCTTTATTTTCAAAGTCAAATTTTTCAAATTTGCTTTCTAAGCCTGAAATTTTGGTTGTTAATTCAATCAGTGTTTCAATAAATTTACCACAGTCATCATGGTCAGTTTCACATATATGATTTGTACTATTGACATTATTTTTGTCTATGTTGTGTTCTATTTTCTCAGAAAGTGAAATAAGCTGATCAACTTTTACTTCCAATTTATTTATTCTTTCTAGTATTTTCTCATTACTTGATTCAAAAACCCTTTTCTCTAGTGATTCAAGTTTAGTGTCAAATTGTTTTGTTATTTCTAGAATTTGGTTATTTCCAATTTGCACTGATTCAGGACATCATTTTTTAAAGATACTGTTTGACTAATGTGGTCACTCTCTATAGTATGTAGAACTTCAATAATATCTTTATCTGGTAAGCTCTCATTCATACCTTCTTGTTCAATTTCTGTCTCTTTTTGTTCTGTGTCTAAGTCACTGTCAGTTGAAAGTTTGTCATTATTTTCTCCTTCTTTTCTTATAACTACCAGATTAGACTTTTCTTTAAAATCATTTGATACTTTTTGATCAGTTTTATAGACTTGGGTATCAACGTTTAATGGACTCTCTAGAGGCATAGTATTTATTAGTTGGTCAGGCTCCCCTCCCCCTTTTTTCATAATATCTTGTACTTTATCGCTTATTAGTTTGAATTCAGTTTCAACCCACTTCTGTGTTACTTGTCCTTGTACCAAGCAATTGTATGTTGTGTAATAAAGGGTAATAGTAACAAGTTTTTTCCCTTTAAGGTTCATGTGGACCCTATGGCTAAAATGGCCGTATTTTCACCTCAAATTTTTCTCTGAGTACCGGCAAACCTGTGCACATGGAAAAGTTTTAAGGCATAGCATGCCCTAGATAAATAGAATTCAAATGCATTGTATGATTTAGAAAATTCATAACTTAACTGGATTTTGCCGTACACTTTTTTTCGTCTCTGCAGAAGATGATAAAATTAACAAACAGTTGAGTTTACCTTGATATGGTCCACTCGGGTACACAGTTTAAATAACCAATTATTGTCAGGTATCTATTGTCCATCTAATGTCCATGTCAATTAAAAATGCTCACTTTAATTTTTACCTGTGGGGAAGTTCTCAAACCAGTTTCCCAACTTAGTTTATTTTGGCACCTTCTGTAGGAATGAAAAAAGTGCACGGCAAAATCCTGGTAAGTTTTTAAATTATTTTTCTAAAACATAAAACATACTTAAAATTCATTTATCTAGGGCATGCTATGCCTGAATTTTTTTACAGATGCGCTGATTTGTCTGTACTCAGAGTAAATTTTGAGGTGATAATACGGCCATTTTAGCCATAGGGTCCACATGAACCTTAACAGCTATCTGCGTTACTCGCAAAGTGGAAAGGGATTAATATAAGTTGCAAAACTTGTTTCCCAATCCACTATAAATAAATATGTTTAAACTAAACTAAACTATCTGCGTTACTGTTTTTGACAGGTTTGTTGCTGGGCACACAGGTTGAAAGGGAGCTTTTTCGTCTTCTAAAAGGATTTTTCTCAATTTAATATCGACCAAGTGACTTTAATGCTATCATTTTCCCCGAGTTTAATGTAATATCTCAACAGGAGCACACGCCTCCATAACAATACAGATTGTTTATTTACTTTAAAAGTTATTTGTTTTGGGTCGGTTTTCAACTCCACCATACCAGATTTTGGACTTCCGGTTTTACTCATGACTAGTATTTTTTTCAAATACACGGTTGTTCCATAAATTATAAGTTGTTCTTCAAATTTTGGTTCTATGTTTCAATATTATAGTCTTTCCTATAATTATATGTCAATCTTGAGGTTATTTCTTGCACAAAAACAGTTTTAGCTGTTCACCATTTTCTCCATGTGTTTACAGTTAAAGGGAGATAATTACGTTTTGACGTCATATTTTAAATATCTATAATACTAAAATTACGAGGTCCAATTTGTCAGCCGTCATCACGTAAAAACGACGAATCAAAGAATTCAACTTTATATTTAACTAATATAGTACAAAGGTGTAGATTAAAAATTACACCACTCCAGGCCCTTTTGTTTTCCACGTAATTAATATTGCCAATAATTAAGAAGTTCCGGGTCGAGTCCGATACCGATACCAATAGTATAATATTCACCTGTTACCTATTACCTTATCTGTACGGTTCCGCATCTGACAAGCGCACCACCAAACGGTGTATTCAGGATTAATATGCTATATACACGGGTCATAATCACAGGGTTGACACTACTAAATTGTCAAATTGTGCCTATTGTAGTATTTTAATCAGTAAGACTTTCTAAGATAACAAATCTGGACTAAAAATAAGGCGTATAGGTACAGTTATCAATTTGTTTGTGGGCATGCATGACATAAAACAGCGAATCAAAGAATTCAACTTTATTCATAACTAATATATTACAATGCTGTTGATAAAAAAATACTCCATTCCAGAACCTTTTGTTTTTCAAATAATTAATATTACCAATACTTGATAAGTTCCAGTCCGACGGGTTCAAACAGAAAGATTTGAAAGCAGAGAAAACTGTGTATCTTATAATCGGCATGACTTTATCAGATGACAATACTAATACTAAAATAAGGCTTGCGCATAGTTATATAGTTTTCCAAATAAACAATATTACCAACAATTGATAAGTTCCAGTTCGACGGGTTCAAACAGAAAGATTTGAAAGCAGAGAAAACTGTGTATCTTATAATCGGTATGACTTTATCAGATGACAATACTAATACAAAAATAAGGCTTGCGCATAGTTATATACTTTAATTCATTCACAGACCCGCGATATCACGGGTGTGTTCTAGTTGTATATTAGTATAGGTCATTCTTTCTTAAATATTCATATAACTATAGGTACTGAATTTCAGTGAATGTTATATTAAAATGGGTACGTTTTTTGAGGCAAAAATGGCACACACCTACCAAAAATATATCGAAGTTGCCCCCCCCCCCCCCCCCCCTTGTAATAGTGTAAGCTAGAGCAGAACAAACTGTGAAAATCAGTTGCAATTTGGCAAACAAGCGGTACGAGGTGGTAGTAAAAACAGCTAACACAAAAGAGTAGACACAAATCACAGAAACAAGAACATTCGCAGTCAAAGTCAATCATATATAATAAATACATCATGTTTAACCAGGCTAAAGTGTTTAAAATCAGTTTACATCCAACGGATTTAGTGTAAAGACATCAGTCTGAGAAACGGTCGACCTTATGCAGTATGTCTGATTGTACACATGTAAATTATTAGTATGTTACATTAAATGCGATCTTGTTGCAAATACGCAACCAACAATTGGATTTTCTACAATATGTAGGTAAGAAAAGTTTGTGTTTCGGAGGAGTGTAAAGTTGGAGAAAATATAAGACAGAATAACCTTATTTATTTATCTATCTATTTACAGTTTTTATCCTGCTTTTTGGAATTCCTTACGGTGCATCTTCATAAAATATAGGGGATATTTGAAGGCGACGCATCGTAAAGAATTTCAAATTCCGTAAAAAAACATCTATAAATATCGATATGGAAAGACAAACCATTGCTAACTTTATATTGCTTGGTGTTGTGCCTTCACGAAAGTTTTCAAAACAACTTAATTATGTTCAGTAAAATTAGGGAAACCGCAAGGAGAATAAAAATGAGGGGGGTGTTCAAAAGACAACAACCCGACCAAAACACAGCCAAAGGCCAACAATGGGTCTGAAACGCAGCATGATATATCCACCAATGAGGCGGACCTCAGCTTGTCTCTGAAAACGGATGCATACTAGTCTAGAAAATTAACGGATGTATACCAGTCTAGAAAATTAGAAGTCACACTTAACTCCGATACTTGAAATGGATCCAAAACTGTTTATTAAAAACACACATGACTAACAAGAGCTAGAGGTTCCTGTTTTGGGACAGGCGCACAATTAAGGCGTAACGGGGTTTCTCGTGATAACTCAATTACTGTTGAACTCAATTACTGTTAAAATTTTAATTTAAGTAAAGTCTGACAGAAAACGCTGTACCCTCCCTTTCCTCTTTCCCACAAAAGCTGTAGATTTGCGGTGTGTCAACGGCGAATAGTTTTCAAAGGTACCAGAATATAATTTAGTACAACAGACGCGTGTTTCGTCTACATAAAATTCATCAGTTACGCTCATATTAAAATATTTATAAAGCCAACAAGTACAAAGTTGAAGAGAATTGAGGATCCCAAATTCCAAAAAGTTGTGCCAAATACGGTTTAAAGCTTGAAATACTTATGTCAGCCAACCACTCCAATAACTGGAAAGATGTGGTATGATCGCCAATGAGACAACTCTCCACAAGATACCAAAATGACACAGAAATTAACAACTATAGGTCACCGTACGGCCTTCAACAATGAGCAAAGCCCATACCGAATAATCAGCTATTAAAGGTCCCAAAATGACAATGTAAAACAATTCAAACGAGAAAACTAACGGCCTTATAAATATAAAACTAGAGCTCACCTTGGTCTATGTGAATATTATACAAAGGACGCAGATGGATTCATGACAAAACAAGTTGTGTTTTGGTGATGGTGATGTGTTTGTACTGAACATTCTTGCTGCATACAATTATGTCTATCTATAATGAACTTGGCCCAGTAATTTCAGTGGAAAATGTTAGTAAAAATTTAGGGGGTCAATTGACTATTTTGGTAATGTTGACTTATTTTTAGGTCTTACTTTGCTGTACATTATTGCTGTTTACAGTTTATCTCTATCTATATATATAATAATATTTATGATACTTGTAGTAACAAAAAACGGCAAAATTTCCGTAAAATAACTAATTCAGGGGCAGCAACCTAAGAACAGGTTGGCCGATCCATATGAAAATTTCAGGGTAGATAGATCTTCACCTGATAAACAATTTGAAAACGTCATGCCACATATTTTTTAAACTAGATACCCCAAAGATGATTGTTGCCAAGTTTGGATTAATTTGGCCATGTAGTTTCAGAGGAGAAGATTTTTTTTAAAGATTACTAAGATTTACGAAAAATGGTTAAAAATTTACTATAAAGAGCAATAACTCCTAAAGGGGTCAACTGACCATTTTGGTCATTGGACTTATTTGTAAATCTTACTTTGCTGAACATTATTTCTGTTTACAGTTTATCTCTATCTATAATAATATTCAAGATAATAACCAAAAAACAGCAAAATTTCCCTAAAATTACCAATTCAGGGGCAGCAACCCAACAACAGGTTGTCGGATTCATCTGAAAATTTTAGGGCAGATATATCTTGACCTGATAAACATTTTTACCCATGTGTCAGATTGCTCTAAATGCTTTGGTTTTTTGAGTTATAAGCCAAAACTGCATTTTACCCCTATGTTCTATTTTAGTCATGTCGGCCATCTTGGTTGGTTGACCGGGTCACGCCACAAATTTTTTAAACTAGATACCTCAATGATGGTTGTGGCCAAGTTTGGTTAAATTTGGCTCAGTAGTTTCAGAGAAGATTTTTGTAAAAGTTAACGACGACGGACGACGACGGACGCCAAGTGATGAGAAAAGCCTTAAAAATGACAGAAAAACAAATATGTAACACATACACCTGTACTCAGCAGACAGTAAAGGCAGCTACCTTGAGAAGCCAATAAATCCACGCATTGACCACAGCATTAAATTTTGGCGTGTAAAGTCCAGAATAACAGCTAAAGGACATTACTGGGCCGGCTATGTAGTAACATTTAAACTTTAAAATCGGCCACCCAGATACTATCTCTATGACTGTGTATAGTAAAGTATATAATAAACTTACCGTATATTTTACTCTCCGGTGACTTTTTACGTATTGTCACATCTAATTCGTCCAACAGTTTATACAAACTATCCTCATTATCACCTTCGAATGTTACTTTAGTTTCTATTGTTACCGAATTATTCACAGAGAACACCTGAACAGATTGTTGAAATTTCGCACGCAATATATTTTTAACAAATTCCACATGATCAAATCCGACGAATAAAAACAGAAGAACTAGAAAACACACAATGAGCAATAAAATTAGACATTTCTGAAATCTTCGAAACATTTGACTCATGGTTGTAATCGTGTCAAGTTAGCAAAATGCTAAGCGTACTATCAACAACTGTACAAGTGTGCGTCCGGTTAGTAAAATGCTAAGCGTACTATCAACAACTGTACAAGTGTGCGTCCGGTTAGTAAAATGCATCTTCGCTAGCCAAGGGTTACGATCCACTTTCGTTCTCTTCACCCTTGGCAGATTAAGCCAACATTTGTGAAAACAATGTTGCGCCATCTATCGGAAGATTAAAGTCACGCCCATTCCGAATACATTATTCTTGACCAATGGTAGCACTTGAACTCTTCAATTTGGAGGTTAAAACACGGTAGCGTCTAGATTCTACACACTTGATAAAGCCGGAAACGAAAATATACATCAACATTCATGCATTTGTGCATGAAACATACACAGGATCTTCTATAAATTGATTAAAAACATTCAAGATGTCACTAAATATAGTCGTATGTTTAAAGAATTTAAAGACTTGTTGCACAATAAACACGTGGCAATTGTTTAAAAACACTTTCTACATTTACACGTGATCATGTTTATGCGCTTTTTGATTGGATGCAGCGAGTTCCGACTGCAACCAGTAACAATCATTACCTTGTGTCTCCGAAATTTTATCTCAATCCGCCAAGGGTGAAGAGAACGAAAGTGGATCGTAACCCTTGGCTAGCGAAGATGAGTAAAATGCTACGAGCACCATGATCAACAATGGTACAAGTTTGCGTCCGCTGTTATTAAAATGCTACGAGCATCATCAACAATTGTCCATTTGTAAGGTTAGCAAAATACTATGAGCACCATCAACAATTGTCCATGTGTCTGGTAAATAAAATGCTATGAGCACCCTCAGCAATTGTTGTATTTAAAGACATCCACTTAAAACAGATGTATATTGTGACAAGATAATCCACTTCCTTCTCGGTTGTATTTAAATCGATGTAATACCCTACAGGATAATAATGTAGTGGTCACTACAATACATGTACAATGGTCAATATTAACTGTATATATAATATCTGCTTAATTGGAGAGCCTAGAGTTAAAGCATCTATTATTATAGGCGAGTGACTTATTTCAAAAACACGCTTAGTTAACGACTTTAATGCACCCACCTAACACACGGCTGTATTATATATCATTCGAAAGCTGATAATCTGTACTTTCTGTTTTGCCCGGTCGTAAAAAAATCGTACGGTGCATTTTTTGTTAAATCAAGGTCAAAGGTCATGAAAAAAAATCCAATTTTTGCGATTATTAAATAAAACGCTATTTTCCAATTCTTGTACCCTAAAATTTTTCAATGGATCATATGAACTTCATGGAACATAATACATAATTTCCAAATCAAACAAAAAATAAGAAATTCGAAGCGCAAAAAATCCAAAAAAATGAAATTTATCACAAATCCTAAAAAAATGTGTTTTTTTTTCAAAAAGCAAAATATAGCTTGGGGAATCGATATTTGTATGCTACAAAATAGATAAACATAAATTAACAAAATGATCGCTATTTGAAGATGGTAGATTTTTGGGCAACTGCAAACACTTCAATAGAAGGCTGTTCCATGAACAAAAATAAATAATAACATCTTAAAATTACAAAACAAATATTCCTTGACCTACTTCCTTTTATAGTTGATGCGTTTCCCTAGTTTTTGCGGCTCAATAAAATCGGTCTCCTCCTTTAGTAGTATAGATATGCAGGCGTTGCTATAATGTTGTTAGATGGAAATGAGAAGTTTATAAGGTCAAGGAATATTTGTTTTGTAATTTTAAGATGTTATTATTTATTTTTGTTCATGGAACAGCCTTCTATTGAAGTGTTTGCAGTTGCCCAAAAATCTACCATCTTCAAATAGCGATCATTTTGTTAATTTATGTTAGAATAGCACATCGCTTATTGTGAATATCAGGGAGGAGAATGAGATTTCATAATAAAAGAAGGGACATTTAAAGTTGGAACATAAATATGCGAGGTAATTGAGGTTAAACTGTTTTCTACTAAGTCAAACTTTTTTACTTTTTGTAATTATGTTTAAATGCAAACATGACTTTGTTACTAAATCCTAAGCAACATTGAAATAAGTAACCTTTGTTAGAAACACTTGGTTGTCTAGAGCAGGATGTAAACGAACTAAATAAAATGCGGCTGTTTCTTATTTAGTTTAAAATCGTGTTATTTTAAATCATATTAAATGTGTTTAGAAGTTTAATCGCTTTAATTATTTGAATAAAAGATGCTTTGAGAAATTTCTACATAAGCTTTTAAAATATAAAAGCATGTCATTGTGAATGTTAAACACTATAAGCAGTGTATAATAACAAAATGACAAAGTTAAATACCCTTCCTGACCTTATAAGATCATTCTCTGTTTTAGGAGTGATCGTTTTCATGGTATGCTGTGTTTTGTGGACTGTTGTTCGTCTCTAGCACTTTAATTTTATTTTGTTCATGGTTTTAATTAACTTTATTTGATTCATTGTTTTAGATGTTGATTGTCCCTTTGGTATTTTTTTTTACTTTAAAGACATTAAGTTGCAGTAATGAAAATCGGCCAAAAATCACCTAAAAGTAAAGTGAAGAAGATAAACTCAATACGACAAATATCCGCGAAAATACTAAGTAACTTAATTTGCTCACGGTGATATATATATAGAACCAAATCGTTATCATGATACATTTAGCTACACTGATCTATCATTTTAAGACCTTTTACTACTTGAATAGTGACGAAATATACTATAGGGACATCAAACTCATAATTAAAAATGAACTGAGTAAGCCGGGCAACAAACGAACAAGACAAGCAACAGTATACAAAACACAACATATAAAGCTACAGATTGAGTAACACAATCTCCCCAAAAAAATTTGAGTGAACTCAGGGGCTCCCAAAGGGAAGGCAGATTATGTTCCACATGTGACAACCGTTTTAGTTTAAACATATTTATTTATAGTGGATTGGGAAACAAGTTGTGCAACTTGAATTAATCTCTTTCCACTTTGCGTGAGCAAGTGCTGCCTTGTAGCGGCATAAGTCTGCTCTTTTTTGAAAAAAATCTACAAATGTGTGTTTAACGTTCAAGAGATATGGCTCTCTCTTTACACGGGTCAGCCATTTATCGTCCCCTTCCGATGGACTTGCATTGTTTCCTTAAGACCATACTCACAAATGGTGTCTAGTAGAGCCGAAAATTCAGTCCCTGAAATATTCATCACGGAACGGGAATCGAACCAGGAACCTTTGTGTTAGTAGTTCGATGCACTTACCACTACATCACTGCTCTCTTTTACCCGTCTTGTGGCTCATGTATTTCCTAACTCGGTGCCAAGCCTTATTCGGTTGGTGTCATTCACGGCAGAGATGACGGCAATTTGGTTACGTCGATGGAACTTATCAGTCGTCATCTGGCGAAACAGATATCTCATAATTGTCAACCAACTCGTAGTGGCGTCCATGAAATTTTCAAAGGGCTGATTTCAACTTTGCATTTGAAATCTGGTTTAGAACCATGTTTAAACAACTATTTTTATTCAAATGTCCTGTATCAAGTCAGGCATATGACAGTTGGTATCGAATAATCTGTTTCTTTGTATGTTGGCGTGTGTTTTTTTTGTAGCAGTGCAGTGTTTCTGTTATATCGCTGTGTTCCTCTTATAGTTGATGCGTTTCCCTAGTTTTTGCGGCTCAATAAAATCGGTCTCCTCCTTTAGTAGTATAGATATGCAGGCGTTGCTATAATGTTGTTAGATGGAAATGAGAAGTTTATAATTTTGTAGTAAGGGGTGGTTTTATGGATTGTTTTATGCACATTTCTCTTGTCGTAAAACTTTTTCTCAACCAACCCTCATCATCGATTTCAAGATACGTGATGGAGTAAACTATATCTGCTGAGTCTTTTATTTCCGATTTCAATGGATTATACGAGCCCAACATTGTCACAAATTTTGCACTCTTTAGTGAGATGACATCATCTATATAGTGAAGTTTCAGTCGTCATCAGAAACTCTTGCATGAAGTCATCCTTGTATGAAAATTTAACTAGTCATTCAAGCTATTCAGGAAGTCTAGTTGTCTCATAAGCCAAATGATATGGCTGGGTATTGATTGTTTTATGTATGTTTTAATATTGTTGTATGATATGTATGTCAATCAATATGTGACACAATAATAAAATAGATTATTATTTATTATTATTATTATTTGTAACTAGAACCTTTGCGTATAAATGGATATTCAAAATTATTCTTATTTTATGAATTAATACGTGTAAACAATGAACAAAGCAATTCAAGCAATCAAGAAATCAAGTTTTATAATGTGTTTACTAGTTTTTTGAATTTTTTTGAAATTTCAATTTTCATCTATTTATTTTTATTTATTTTGGTCTAAAATTTCAATTAACATAAAATGAATAAAAAGGTCTTTTCAGTACATCAATATTGATATAAATGAAGCTACAAATCAAACAATTAGAAAAGTCAAAATATGTTTATTTCAGACTGGTAGTTACAATGCAGATTGCAATCTCTTAGTTTCACCCCCTTTATTTCAAGCAATAAGATGATTCGCGCACATCTTTTTTACTCTAAATTTTTTAGATTCTTAAGAATTTGTTTATTACATCTTATATTGACCACATACAATGTTTAAATAGGAAGACATTCTTAAAAGCAGTGTTTTCGCAGATGGCGGTATTTTGGGCAACTGTATGAGTTGTTATGATTTGCTGTTTGATTAGAAGTAAGCATACTTTTAGGAAATGTTATGATGTCAAAAACTTCTTTGATAGTCATTACATGGTATTTCTTAGTTTAAAGTGATTAGCAGTTGCACCAGAAAGAAAAATTTGGGTTTTCACACATTTTGTTAACTTTTCCTCGATTTTCAGGAAACATGTGCTCTCTGTCTAAAACACGCTTTAAATTTTTAAAAATGCATTTGAATACTGACTGTTAATCGCTCTGCTAAAAGTTTAAATTGTTTGCATATGTGAATTAAGTATATAAAAGTCATATAATGCAATCAGGCTGAAATCTTCAAAAATATGCACTTATTCGTCCTTGGCCTTTGATCTCGATTTGACGGAAATTACACCGTACGATTTTTTTTACGACCGGGCAAAACAGATAGTACATATGTGTAGCTTTAAAGTGATATATAATTTAGCCGTGTGTTAGGTAGGTGCATTAAAAATTTAATTTTATGGATTAAGTCACTAGCCTATTAACGAGCCAGGTACAAATTGAATTTATGTATAACTGTAAATAACCGCCGTCCATACAAATTTATTTGAAAGAACGTTAAGAAATATTTAGGGAGGTCTTTTGAATTTTAGATTTTGTAGGCAATTTGCGGTCATTTTTCTTTCAGTGATTTACCAATAATTATAAGATGGTTCGGATTTCATATTTCTCACAACAATAGACATGGAGAGAAGCATACAATTAGAAGCATATATAAATATAGCCACTGTTTGACGTACATTACCGCCATTTGTAGATTTTTTTATTTTATATAGCAAGTAAATTATTTATTATAGTGAGGATTTGTATAGTTAACTATACCAGGAACATATATATTAACGTTAGATATACTGTTCCCAGCTTTAACCTATAATGGTCTACTTTTTAAATGGTTACTTGGATGGAGAGTTGTCTCATTGGCACTCACACCACATCTTCCTATATCTATGTAAATAATAAGTACACTCATATATTTTTCTCTTATAAACGTGCTTACAATTAACAGCATTTACTCGCTGTACTATGCTGTAAACGAATGAAATGTTTTTACAAAAGCGCGCCATTTTTCAGCTGACGTCGGCCGACGCAAAAAAGTCCAATATTCTGCGTAGGACTACTGAGCGCCGCCGAATCACATTTTGGCCAAAAAGGCACATCCGGTTGTCCTACTGATAGGTGCCGATTATCAGGTTATCTGCATGTTGATATCGTAAAATATCAGCTTCGAGACATAATATGAAGCTTTTTGTCGAGTCAGCGTAGCGAACGAGATCAAAAAGCCTTCATATAATGTCAAGCAGCTGATATTTGACAATATCAATATGCAGATAATCTGATAATTGATTTATCGGGATTTATTTGCGTGATTCCGAAGTGTTTTTCTTTGTTTTACCAGCACACAAAAGATGACTTAATAAGTTCGGGTCAAAGTTATTAACGTCGGTTCAAACATTATGACGTCGCTGATATGTCCGGGTCAAAGTTATTAAGGTCGGGTCAACATATTTGACGTCACAAAGACATGATACGGAATAATATTTAGAGCTGAACAGTGTGATATAGACCGTGGGACGACCGATAAGTTCAAGTAAACGCTAATAACGTCGCGATTTGCACGCAATGTACGACCATCGCGAAGTACGTTTGTATTATGAAACGGAATTTCAGCGTTACGTTTGGTTAACGTTCAAACGTACTTTATCGATCGTTTCATGAAACGGCAGCCAGTGAGATCTTGCCTGACATCTCATTCTTTGATTTTAATTTTCAAAATTTTAAACAGGATAGGCTTTTAGCAGCACCACAAATATAGTCCCTGGTGTGGACAGTATGTAACTTTTTTTTTATATCCCTTTCAAATTTATTTTTTATATTTTATGCCTGAAATAGCAAGGAGGGGACTGAAATTTCACTGTAAAAAAAATTGGGTCATGACTTTGAAAGTCAAGTAGTGATTTGGTCCAGCCAAAAAAGGTTAAAAATTAGCATTTCGGAAGCTGACAAACGGATTTCAAGACCCCGGCCCCTTAACATAAAAGTGTCCATATTTTGAGTTAGAGATAATGAAGTTTTCTATAATTTTGATATGATTTGTCCCCAAAATAGTACAACACACTGTAGAAACATTATTTAGAAAGGGCAGGTGGGATTTTTTAAATTTTTTATTTATTGTCTAAAGGAAATAATCACTCCGAAATGGTCTCGGACCACATGTAATTGCTTATTGATATCTATATCCTAGCAATTACTTTCGTAAAATATTCATTAGAAATAGTAATTAGTTTTCGTAATGAAAAATACGTCTTTTCGACAGATGTTAACATTAGACGCCAAATACTTGAATTAAATCTTAACATCTCTCATTGGCGAATCCAGGGGGGATCCGGGGGTTGGAACTCCTCCTTTATTTTGGACAATCAATTCATTTGAATGGTAGCATATAGTTTGAATCCCCCTTCCCCCTCTACTCTTGGTTTGGTATCCCCCTTTTAAAATGGCTGGATCCGCCCCTGCCTCTCAAGACTTATAAGAAAACCATGGTAAAACATACACAAAGTATGTGTATAGGGGGTGCTAATAATATACATACACGAAGTATATGAATAGGGGGTACTAATAATACATACACAAAGTATGTGTATAGGGGGTACTAATAATATAGATACACGAAGTATGTGTATAGGGGGTACTAATAATACATACACAAAGTATGTGTATAGGGGGTACTAATAATACATACACAAAGTATATGTGTATAGGGGGTACTAATAATACATACACAAAGTATGTGTATAGGGGGTACTAATAATATAGATACACGAAGTATGTGTATAGGGGGTACTAATAATACATACACAAAGTATGTGTATAGGGGGTACTAATAATACATACACAAAGTATGTGTATAGGGGTACTTATAATGCATACACAAAGTATGTGTATAGGGGGTACTAATAATATGGGGCTATTGCATGAATAATGTCCTTTTTACATATATTCCCCATTTCCATTCTCAATTGTATAATATTGTGGAATATGACAGCCCTCTCGCAAATAAAAAAATCCTAACTGTAAAATATAAGGCAGAGGCGGGTTTCAATGAGGGGGGGCAAGGGCCCGGGTCACCCTTTTTTGGGAAAAAAATTAGTTGCTATATAGGGAATCACTGAAGCGTGAATGGAGCGGCCCCCTCTTAGGCAGTCAGTGGGCCCCACTTATGAAAATTTCTAGATCCGCCAGTGTAAGGTCATACACAACAAGCACTGGGGCAAACTTTACTGCCTCTCGGCCTCAGCGAGAATAACAAACACTGCAGTAACATATGCAACTATTACAGTCATAATAACGTTCGATAACTCTGCATGTGACTGGTTCAGTTAGGAATTTTTTACTGGTTACCTGATGAATTATTTAAAGAAAATTGAAAAATATATTTAGTTCATCTCGGTTTATATCCATTCTTTTATGAATTTAAAATAATATTGCAAAGAATTTCATTGATAATCGGACAACACTAACCGGCATAGGTATTGTCAAAACATGCATCTACATGGGTATTGTAAAAAAAACTTACATCGTAATTAGGTGCCATGTTTGTTTTCTTTGATCACGTTGATGTTATGACTTAAATAATATCTTCTTAATCTAGCTATGTCTAAGGCTATTCTTATAGTTACAATAACGTGTCATATTTAATTGCAATATAAACAGTGAAAATAAATTGAATTATGTGCATTAACAAAATAAGTGTCGAACATCCTCTACGTCAAGTTGAAAATTATTTGTTCGCCATTTTTTCAAAATTTTATAAAAATAACAGCAGCATGTTTAAGCTTGATAAAAAGGAACCAATGTTCGATTACATGCTGCTTTAAGGTAAGACAATGACTGAAAACGCGAGCATCCAACAGTTATTTAATTTTCATTGTAAAAATCGTACAAATTATATTTTTACCATGTCGCCCCACGCTGTCAATCTAGTCGCCATCTTGAAAAATAATAGCCGATTTTCTGAAAATAGCTTATTTTCAAATCAATTTGGAAGGGATCGACATACTAGAAAATTAAACTATTCTATACACGATATTTCAAATATTTATGAATATAATAATAAGCACAAAGACCCACAATTATTTTCATCTGTTTTGTTTAAATCGCAATTTAAGGCTAAAGACGACAGAAAATCCAATATTTATCGTAGTTGTATGATTTAAGAGTGTGAACTATCGAGACAACAAGACAAATTTTCAAAAGCATTTGGAAGGGAGAAGATCAAAATTTAAACTATTCCAAAAGGAATATTTATATTTCTTAATATATGAGGAATTACTACAAAGATCGACCCACACTTTTAGTATCATGAACTTAAAGTTATGTATTTCATCGATTTCAGAAAGCCCCTATGCATTTCTATACAATTTACTTGGGCTTGATACGGGTGATGTGTGACGTCACAAAAGTCACGTGATGACGGCTATAGTTGGATATGATATAAAAAAGAAGATGTGGTATGTTTTCCAATGCAACGAGACAACTCTCCATAAGAGACTTATTGACCATTTATTACTATAACCTTTGCTGTTAATTGAAGTTAATCTTTGGTAGTCTCTTTTGAATTTATTTTTAATTGTTTGTCCGTTATAGGACTATCTTAAATTGGAGCATATTTATGGCAAGCCGTTCTCGTGAAAACTATGTTTAAACCCTTTTTTCGAAAAAAAAATACACACTTAGATTTAAAAACCTAAAATAACACACTGAGAATTCGAAATTACACACTGAGATTTAAAAAAATAAAAAACACACACTGAGATTTTAAAAAGACACACCAGAGACATATATACACATAGGTTGTTTTTATCATATTTTTACCCACTTTGATGCAATTTACAATTAAAAATCAGTATTATAGCTGACGGCCATGTTTATTTTCTTTAATATCAAGACAGACCCCTGTCCATGACTACTGTTTAAAACTTTTCCATCTTCAGAGAATAATTGTTCCCAGCACATTATTTTTTTTCCTATGACATACTGAATTTGCATATGCAGGTTGTTTTTATCATATTTTCACCCACTTTGATGTAATTTACAATTAAAAATCAGTATTATAGCTGATGGCCATGTTTATTTTCTTTAATATCAAGACAGACCCCTGTCCATGACTACTGTTTAAAACTTTTCCATCTTCAGAGAATAATTGTTCCCAGAACATTATTTTTTTTCCTATGACATACTGAATTTGCATATAGAGGTTGTTTTTATCATATTTTCACCCACTTTGATGCAATTTACAATTAAAAATCAGTATTATAGCTGACGGCCATGTTAATTTTCTTTAATATCAAGACAGACCCCTGTCCATGGATACAGTTTAAAACTTTTCCATCTTCAGAGAATAATTGTTCCCAGCACATTATTTTTTTTCCTATGACATACTGAATTTGCATAGAGAGGTTGTTTTTATCATATTTTCACCCACTTTGATGCAATTTACAATTTAAAATCAGTATTATAGCAGTCGCCCATGGTGTTTTGCTTCAATATCAAGACAGACCCCTGTTCGTTTACAGTTTATAAACTTTTCCATCTTCAGAGAATTATTGTACCCAGCACATGCATTACTTTCCTATGACATACTTGATTTGTGTTGGGTTTTTTTTCATTATTTCCACCACTTTGATGACATTTACAATTTATATAGATTTACATTCAGTATCTGACAGCTTTCTTTTTTTTAACAGGGTCCTGCATGCTTTAAAAGAACAAAGATGTTGATCAAATTTACCTGCATCAGTGCAGCACACAAGAGATATAATATCATACATGGGCTGAATGTAGGACTCCCAAGTCTTTCTGATTGAAAATAAGACTCCCTGGCAAACAGAAACAACTAGTGATGACTTTTTCCAAAAGTGATGGCACAGTCATGTAGTGGACTGATTACTACTATCAATGTGATACTTAAAACTAACAATGGTTATGTAAGAGAGAAAAGTACATGTGCTTATCCTGACTGTAAAATGGATAAAAAAGCAAATAAATATCTTGTGTTCAACTTCATTAGTCTTATTTATGTTTACAAAGTTTACATAGTTTTTACAAGAAACCATACATGTTACGTAGATGTATAACAATATGATGATGTAGTATGATTGCTAATGAGACAAGGATTTACATGTATGACTATCATTAGAAGGCCACTCTATTCACAAATTCCTTCCTCTCCATGGAAAGTAACATATGTAATTGTTTACATAAAATGACAAAATGTGTAGAAAAAGAAGCAAGAAATGTTCACTCTGCTACTGTACACTAGTCGCTTACATTGGTCACCATCTATGTTTGTTTAAGTCCTTTAAAAAATTGTCAATGGTGCTTATTTATATTTATCTGTTGTGTTGTTTAAGTTTACATGTCCTCATTCTGTGATCACTATTTCATCTCTCCTGTTTTGAAAAAATGTTTATGGTAATATTTTCTGCAATAAGTTGAAAAGGCACAGATGCTATGACTAAACATAAATGTGAGGTATATATATGTCAATGAGACAACAACCCAACGACAACAATATTCTTTGCACATTTATGAATGTTTAAGAATTCTTGTGAAGGTCAAAAGCACATAACGTGTACTTATATTATATCCATGACCTGGTACATGTATGCACCTATTGATGCATTCCGTCCTAACTGACACAAGTTGTGGGAAGAGACCAAGCAGTTGATATGCTTATAAAAATCTGATATTAATATGAATTCCTGTATAACAAATTCCGGGAATGAGACTATTTTATTTAAAACAGATGAGATATTTGTGGTAAAGGTTTAAACAGAAGCAGGAGATGTCAAGGGGCAAATCAAAAAGTACAAGGTCGTGTAACACAGAGGAAAAAAATAACAAATGAAATGAAAATAACTGCACAGAAAATTACCTTGAACAACATAAACCCACAAAAGATCAGATAAAACTTGTGCACAATTTTAAATCTTTCTAATTTCAAACTCAAGTTTCACTGTGTATATATGTCTCTGGAAAGAGTAAAGATAAGAATGTTGAAATACTCCAGTGGTTTATGAAACAAAACATTAAAATTCTACAGTTGAGCAGGAACATATTAACGTTAGATATAATGTTCCCAGAGTTGAGCAGAGCATTTTACTGTACTTATGAAACATATTGTTTTTAATCAAAGTCTGTGATATTAAGTCTTTAAAAAAACACAAATAATGACGGATTCATATTCAATATTTCATGGCAGCAAAAAATAGTGATTTCGACAACACTATAATGTACTTTCATTGAGGAAATTTACGCAAATGTTCCATAAATAATTTTATTTTAGGTCAATCGACAATTTAACATTATAATTAAATTAAAACAGATATAAATTCAGTTTCTCACGAGACAAAATTCGGCCACAAAATTCTACTGGCTACATATTTTTATATATATGACCAGAGACATATAATGTCTCTGATATGACAAAGTTGCCTCATTTCTTTTTTTTTACATGTTAAAAGACTCTTTTTGTTTTCCTGATTGAATATACACTATAGTATTGCCGAGTGCTTCTGTTAAAATAAAGTTCTGGTCATGGTTAAAATCATATGTCAGAATTTGTAAATTTTTAAAAAAACAATTGCCAAGTAATAATCCATTTAGAATTCACCACCGGTAATATTCAGGTGATCGGAGGGCAATAAATTGCGTAATCGCACACCTGTGAATCAACAGTCACAACTCTATTTAGGACCTAATTACCGGAAAATCGGACACACACAATTTCACTGTGTAATTAAACAAACTATTGCAAAGATATATGCCGTACCGAAAATTTTCTTGTTATAACAATTGAGCATTACCAGATTTGAAATTTTAATTATGAAATGCATATCATATAACAATATTTTTCCAATAAATGCTTAAAGATTAATATAACATTCAAGTTTTTTTATTAGAAAAGAAATTATAATATGATCTGATATAATTTTCCCATTGCTTCTCTTGATTATCTATCGAGGTTATTCATCCCCGACTTGATTGCATGTTCTAAATTTTATCGACGAGAATCTCATTCTGGGCCGCGATCTTTAACGGGATTTCACGGAGTTGCCAATCTCTGTGTATATATGTCTCTGGACACACTGAGATGAAATAAATTGAAATACACATACTGAGAATTGTTAATTACACACTGAGATTTCAAAAATACACACTGCGATTACAATGTAATATCCAAATTACTAATGAATATTCACGAGATAAATAATTCAACAGATTCATATCTTGATCTCAAGAACTCTTGTCATTATAATGAAATGCCATTCCTTCAACCAACATTCGTCATGTTCGTAATAAATTTCAATACTTAACATGGCTCATATTCATAAGTTAAATTGTTGCCTATAATTCAGATCATTACTGCCAGTGTATCGGGATTTTTTTTATACTTCCAACCGTGTAAGCATGGATCCCTTTTTAAAAGTCTTCCAAATGTTACCCTGATTTCGCAAGGTAATCTTTTATATTTTTGTTACGTTTATATGCTTTAATAGACACTTGGGTAAACATTTCACTACATTCTTTGTTTTTTTGCAGATTGTTCCAATGTTTTCTTATAATTTTAATAAAGTTTTTCACCATTTGTTTATATTTTGTAATAAGAGTAAATAGGTATTTTTATTATTCTTGAATTCTAAAGTTTTTTTTTAATGAATAATTTGGAACCAATTCGAAGGACTAACGAGTTTTGTCCCCTAGTTGTTTTAAGCTTGTAATAGATTCAGATTAAGTATGCTAAATAGATATGTGCACATAAAAAGTGCGCACAATTCTCAGTGTGTAATTTCAAATTCTCAGTGTGCAAAATGGTGTGTGTTTTTCTGTTTATTTTTTCTCAGTGTGTCTTTTTGAAATCTCAGTGTGTAATTTTTAATTCTCAGTGTGTAATTTTCAATTCTCAGCGTGTAACTTTCAATTCTTAGTGTGTGTTTTTTATTTTTGTAATCTCAGTGTGTCTTGATGAAATCTCAGTGTGTAATTTTTAATTCAAAGTGTGTATTTTGAAGTTTTTAAATCTCGGTGTGTTTTCTTGTAATTCTCAGTGTGTAAATTGTTCGAAAAATGGTTTAAACATAGTTTTATGATAATTTTGACGAGAACGGCTTGCAATACATATAAGGCGTATCGACAACTTACTTCTGTGGGTGATCATTATGGCACGCCGTTTTTATATTTATTCAAATTTAAAGATATCTTATTTATTTAACAAGATATCTGATTAAGTATTAAGATATCTTTAATTTTTATAAGATATCGTATTTAATTTGAAAGTAAATAAGATATCTCTATTAGTTTATAAGATATCTCTATAAGTTTATAAGATATCTCTATTAGTTAATAAGATATCTCTATTAATTAATAAGATATCTTATAAAGTATATTAGATATCTTACTTCTTTATAAAGATATCTTTAAAATACATACTTTATAAGATATCTTATTAATTAATAGAGATATCTTATAAACTAATAGAGATATCTTATAAACTTATGGAGATATCTTATATATTAAATTAGATATCTTTATAACCAATTAAAAAAGATATCTCTATAAGTTAATAAGATATTTCTAAAAGTTTATAAGATATCTCTATTAGTTTATAAGATATCTCTATAAGTTTATAAGATATCACTATAAGTTAATAAGATATCTCTTTAAGTTTATAAGATATCTCTATTAGTTAACAAGATATCTTATTAAGTATTAAGATATCTTTAATTTTTATAAGATATCTTATTTACGGAAGCCTGGAGCTGCCTTGTATTATTGTTTATAACTAAACCATATATGATAATCATCGCGATAATATTTTGTATATTGCAATACGACGACTTATTTATCGCAATATTTCGCTATATTTAACAACAAGGCACTTTATTTAGCGCAATGATTTTTTATATTTAACAGTAAGAAGACTTAATTATCGCAAGAATTTGCTTTATGTAATAAGACGACTTATTTATCGCAATAGTTTCGCTATATCTAACAACAAGGCATCATATTTAGAGCAATGCATTGCTATAATTAAAACGAAGAAGCCTTATTTATCGTTATTATTAGCTATAAATAACAAGACGCCTTATTTATCGCAATATTTCGCTATATCTAACAACAAGACGTCTTAGTTATCGCAATGATTTGCTCTAGACACCTTATATATCGCCATACTAACAAGACGCCTTAGTTATCGCAAGATTTTGATTTTAATATATATTCCCACACTTCAGACTATCTATCAACTCCTGTGTACATTAACCTCAATTTCAGGTATAGAGATATGGTCTTCTATGACATGTGCTTTTGACCAACTACAAGAATTTGCGATCATCCGATGTTCAGTACTTCAATACTTTGAATAAAATCTTTTATTGTATATCATGGATCTATATGCAAGTATACAACGTATACCAGACGTTTCTTAGATTGATTATTTTTCTCCCTCTCTCTTTTTTTTTTATAAATCCCTTGTATCTTGTATCTGTATGTATTGGCACAAGGCAGGAACCTGTAGTTTAGTGGTTGTCGGTGGTTCCTGTCTCGACCCACAGTTAATATTTTGTAACTGTTTTTTATGTTTAATTTGGCCAATTGCGTGTGTAAATTGTTTCCCACTTTTCATGTCAAGCCTTTTATAGACGACTTTACTGTATCGGGTTTAACCATTTTGAAAGTTTCCTTTTATTGTTTGAATCCATCATATTTAAATTAGAAATATATCACATCTCCTTGTTTTTAAATTATAAATCTAACTTTTAAAGTCTTGTTTTCCTGAACAAGCATGACATATTTTTCACTGGGGGTTAAATTTAGCAAAAAGCAGTCAATCAAATTACACTTTTGTTAATAAAGAGGAAAACCATTTTAAATTTATTCGTTTGATAGGTTGGGAGATAGGAGATTTCATATATGGTTACCTTGTAAGAGCTGAAAAATAGACATAATTTGCGACATATTAAAATGAATAATAACGCCCTCTTCCCTTTCCCATCCTCCGAATTCATCTATATATTTAAACCGACTATCACGAAATAGCACAATAGTGTTGAAAGTAGAGTTAAACACCATCAGTCATAATCCCTTCCCTAGAATACCTCAACTGGTTGTTTCCGTGTAGTCTTATATTTATCCATAAAAAAAACATTTAAAAACACTGCTCACATTCTAGTATATCCGCATTCATAAATTTATTAATGTAATTTAGACTAAACGACACCATGTTTGTTATGAGCATCTGCCATCCAAACTAACTATAAACTAGAGGCTCTCAAGAGCCTGTGTCGCTCACCTTGTTCTATGTGCATATTAAACAATGGACACAGATAAATGCATGACAAAATTGTTGGTTTGGTGATGTTTATGTGTTTGTAGATCTTACTTTACTGAACATTTGTGTGCTACAATTATCTCTATCTATAATGAACTTGGCCCAGTAATTACAGTGGAAGGTATTTTGTAAAAATTTACAAAAAAATATGAAAATTGATAAAAATTGACTATAAAGAGCAGAAAGATCTTCACCTGATAAACAATTTAACTCTCTGGTTTCAGAGATATAAGCCAAAATAAACATTTTACTCCTATGTTCTACTTTTATCCATGGCGGCCATCTTGGTTGTTTGGCCGGGTCATCGGACACATTTTTTAAACTAGTTACCCTAATGATGATTGTGACCTAGTTTGGGTAAATTTGGTTTATTAGTTTCAGAGGAGAATATTTTTGTAAACCCTTCGCTCAATAACAAGATAAAAGTCTATGGGGGCGCTTGAAGTACATGTTTCCCTAAACCACCAGGGTATTCTACTAACACATTTATGCAGTCTGTATGTATGGTGTCTGACTGTTAAATGCAGCCTGTATATATGGTGTCTGTGGTTATAAGATTTTGTCTGTGGTTGTTAGATGTAGTCTATATATGCCTGTTGTCTGTGGTTGTAAGATGTAGTCTTCGTATATATAATGCTGGTGTGACAGTTAGTTAAAGTCTGTATATATATGACGTCTGTGGTTGTTAGATTTGTCTTTACATGGTATCTGTTGTTGTTAGATGTAGCCTATATATGGTGTCTGTGATTGTTTGATTTAGTTTTTATATTGTGTCTGTGGTATTTAGATTAAGTCTGTATAGATATGATGTCTTTGGTTAGATTTAGTTTTTATATGATGTCTGTGGTTGTTAGATGTAGTTTTTACATGGTATACATCTATAGTTTTTAGATGTAGTCTATAAATGGTGTCTGTGGTAGTTAGATAAAGTCTGTATAGATATGGTGTCTGTGGTATGTAGATAAAGTCTATATATACATGGTGTATGTAGATATAGGAAGATGTGGTGTGAGTGCCAATGAGACAACTCTCCATCCAAATGTGGTTGTTAATTGTAGTCATATTATGGTATATGTTGTTGTTATATTTAGTCTATATATGGTGTCTGTGGTAGTTAGAAGTCTGTGTATAAATGGTGTCTGTGGTTGTTAAATGTAGTCTTTATAAGGCATCTGTGGTAGTTAAATGTAGTCTTTATAAGGCATCTGTGGTAGGCAGATGTAGTCTGTATATATATGGTGTATGTGGTAGTGAGATAAAGTCTTTATATGGTGTCTATGGTAGTTAAAAGTCTGTGGTTATTAAATGTAGTCTTTATATGGTATCTGTGGTACGTAGATGTATTCTTTATATGGTATCTGTGGTAGTTAAATGTAGTCTTTATATGGTGTCTGTGGTTGTTAAATGTAGTCTTTATATGGTATCCGTGGTAGTTAGATGTAGTCTTTATAAGGTGTCTGTGGTAGGTAGATGTAGTCTTTATATGGTATCTGTGGTAGGGAGATGTAGTCTTTATATGGTATCTGTGGTAGTTAAATGTAGTCTTTATATGGTATCTGTGGTAGTTAAATGTAGTCTTTATATGGTGTCTGTGGTTGTTAGATATAGTCTTTATATGGTGTCTGTGGTAGTTAGATGTAGTCTTTATAAGGTGTCTTTGGTTGTTAAATGTAGTCTTTATAAGGTGTCTTTGGTTGTTAAATGTAGTCTTTTTATGGTATCCGTGGTAGTTAGATGTAGTCTTTATATGGTGTCTGTGGTTGTAAGATAAAGTCTGTATATATAAGGTGTCTGTGGTTGTTATATGTAGTCTTTATATGGTGTCTGTGGTTGTTAGATACTATCAACGTATAACAAAATAGAAGTTGTTTTTATATGGTGTCTATTTTTGTTAGATACAGTCTGTATAAGGTGTCACTGTTTGTTAGTTACAGTCTGTATATGGTGTTTTTGGTTATTAGATGAAGTCTGTATATGGTGTCTGTGTTGTTAGATACGGTATGTATGGGGTGTATGTGGTTATTAGGCACAGTCTCACTCTGTATTTGGTTTCTTGGGTTGCAAGATGCATTCCGTATATGATGTATATGGTTGTTAGATAATGTCTACGTATAACAAAAACAAGTAGAACATGTGGTGTGATTGCCAAAAACACAGTCAAACTCTCAAGGGGAACCAAAACAATCATGTGTTACAACTTTGAAATCGTATAAGGGGAAAAGAGGAGGGTAAACGTAATAGTAAATGCATGTTTTCAATTATTTAGTGACAAGGATTAAGTTTTAAAGGTATGCGAAGGAAAGTTATTGCTTTTCATATGTTTATTATTTACAATCAAGTCTATACAATATGGCAGCGAACACAGTCATGGAACATGATGTAATGTGATTTAAACCCGCTTTGAAATTAAGCAACACTGATCTTTATTTTAACTTGATACTCCGAAAGGTTTTATTGCAGAAGGACACAGGTCACCATACCAAGTCCCATTAACTAGTACGATTGGACTGACCAGTATTTTTCCTATTGAACAATTACTTGCTTTGAATCGAATGTTTATCCATAGTACGAACATATAATATGATAAGTGCATGTCTTTTGCTGGACTTCTGATGCACGTAGTTTTACATTTATGTCAAGGTAGCACTGTACAGTTAGAAAAACATTAATTAAAATTGAACCACAAAATGTTTCATCATCCTCTATTCATAACATTAACATAACTGTTTGTGTTATACATGTTCAAATGTATCTTTCATAGATTTGATTTTCAAAAGTTAAAAGAGAGAAATATAATTCCTGTTTTGTGTATCCATGGGAACATTTTGCATTTATTTACGTAACATTTTGCAAAAAGAAGGGTGAAAATGTCACATATTCCCCAAAAATTTGAATCAAACTAGAAGTTCAATGCCTTTGAGTGATACCTTTTCAGAAACTGTTGACAATAATCTACCCAATGATCGAATAAAAAATGGGTGTCTCTCGACCCATTTTTGTCGCAAAATTAATCACAAAGTTCGTGCAAAAAAAAGTTGTAAAAATATATTACAATAATTGACAAACCATTGCCTGGTCTGGATATGCAAAGACAGACTGTCATACAGAAAACAGGCCACATTTCATACATTATATACTCTTGATGCTCACTATGAAGGCTATTTTAATCATCTTAATCATCAGCTATCCAAAAAAGAATTTTATTGAACACTAGCTCTTATATTTGAAAAAGTGATCAAAATGCGAAACTACACATCGAACTGTGAAGTGCTACCTGAATCATAGTTGTGGTATAAATAGGAAGAATTAATGTACATGAATGTCGTGTATTTTCAGTACTCATTATATCACTGTATTGATCATGAGTTCTTTCTGTAAAACTATTAGTAAATTGCGTTGCTTTAAGCTTAGTCCATTATTATGCAAATGTATTTTTTGTGAAACAAAAATTTGACAAACTCAGTGGCAGATCCAGAAATTTTCATGAATGGGGGCCAATTGAATGCCTAAGTGGGGACCCGCTCCGGTCATAATTTGTTCATTTCCTGTATAAGCAAATACAATTTCTCCCAAAAATAGTTCATGCATGTAGGTTCTCAGATACTATCAGATACCATCTCGTAAATTTAAACCAAATAATTCTGAAAAGCACCTAATGTATTATATTACTCTCCTCTCTGGTTTTAACTGGCATTTAATTTCGGTTATTTTATAAGAATCATTTGGTAATGCATGCAATTAGCGTCTCCTACGTGAAGTCTTTAACAATAAAACTTACTATTAGAAACAAAAACACACTAATAATTGTAGTGTTTGGTACAGGTAAAATTGAGAAAGGACTGACATGGGGAATGTGTCTAAACGTTAACAACCCGACTATAGAGCAGACAACAGCCGAAGGCCACCAATTGGTCTTCAATGTAGCGAGAAACTCCCACACCCGTAGGCGTCCTTCAGCCGGCCCCTTAAAAATATGTATACCAGTACAGTGATAATGGACGTCATACTAAACTCCGAATTATACACAAGAAACTAAAATTAAAAATCTTACAAGACTAACAAAGGCCAGAGGTAGAGTGTCACTTTGCTACAGTTGAACATAGGACAGTTTAATGCTGAATAAAGGAGAGAACTTTTTTTCTCAGAAAACACAGGCAAACCTTCAAACAATCTACCCACTCTGAACTGTGTCCACAATTGTTTCCCTAGTAAAACTTGACATGTTTTCTTTAATAAGTCTATAGATGGCTGCTTGCAGACGTAATGTGCAGGTTGAAAAAAACATAAATAGTTAAAACGGCTTAAACAGACAAATTTGTAACAATAAAGCAACATTAGGTACTAGTAATATGACTCTATGAATTTCATTTGCCAGGTTATTTCTACACCAACTTTTATCTATTGTGTAACTACAATAACATGCCCTAGATACATTGGAATCGAAAGTGGATAATGACAAAATCTTAAGATTTTTTAGACTACATATAACCAAAGTATTGTTTTATTGTGCAGTGCTGTAAAAGAATTGACACGAATATTCACCATTCCGATGTTGAGGAAACATTTGAATAATTGGTCTTGCACTAATCTATACCAACATACATAAAACAATATAGATTCAAAGACGTTGAATTAACCAGAGATAACTCGTACTATAGAAAAATGAAAACCCACTCAAATCAGAAATGATCATTATATCTTAAATTGATGCTATAAAGGTTTCTTAATTTTTGTTACGTTCGAAAGATGTGATTTTCAATACTTTAGTAACCAATCGGCATTGTAATGAGAAACAAACGTGTTTCTCTTCTTCTCGACTTTTCATGCATTTACCTGTTTACATTATCTTCTAAAGACGAATGAAAAGCAGCTATACAGATATTTGCATCTCACTGAATAAGTCAAGTTTGATGACTATGTTACGTTGAACGCATTGATCTCATCGATCATGAAATAAAAGGATAAAACATATATACAATTAAGTCTGTCTTATATCATAACTTGCATCTTTAATTGACAATGAGGGTCGGTTAAAAACAAATCTGTTGATTTTTACTGTTTTTGTATATTTAAATATGTTCAGCAATGTAGAATGACGTGTATTGTATCAAATCATACATATACCCCGAAAAATACCAAGGGTTTAGACTCAATGAAAACAAGTAAGATTTCCTCAGTATTTTTGTTGAATACTAGTAGGTGCAATTTTGGTACTCGGTGCGATTCGGGTACTGTGACGTTAGATACCTTCCAAATATCGTGGTGTATGTGAAACCATGCCCCCTTTTATACTCAGTGACGTGAACGACAGACATGATACATCGTATATTGTGTTTCTCTTTAGTTTAGCTACACTCTGTCCAGTTCATTAAGAATGAAATGGATTGATTGAGTTGACACCAAAAAAGATTTGATTGTTCTTAATATTTTGATTATGTATGACACGTTAAATTTTATGGAAAAGTGTTTGGTTATTGTAACAGATATGAAAAATGACTGAATGATACTCAGCTACATCACGAAGGAATAGACCAGTATGGCATATTTAAATGTGTCGGACTGTTATCAAATTAATGATGACTCGGGCATAGGAAAGACTTGTTAAAAGAAACAGTAGGCATTTATTCTTAACCATTTTTATAATACTGAATATAACAGAACATTTTCATTCAATATTTATATCGATTCTGACAAAATGGAAGCATAATCAACGAAAAACAAGAAAATTAGTATGTACACATTATGCACTTCAATGTTGTTCTTTGCATCAACAGATCAAATAGCTCATGCGCGAATATATATTCGGGTCCATATATTCGACAACATGGTGACATAACAGATGAATAATAAATGTTAAATCTGTAATTTTTTTATCGATTTAACAAATGTTGTGATATTACGCCTGATAATAAGTTGAACAATTCTTTGGCCTGTGTTGGAGTTTCAATGACATCGAATTCTTCGATATCTAAAAACGTGAGAGTATTTATTAATTGTCTAAATTCTTCTTTAGTGCCTCTAGGTAGAACAGCATCCGCGTATATATCAGTTAAGTAATCCAATACAACTATGTCACACGGCAATTCATAAGAGCAGTCATATTTATCGTAAATAAAAGGTTGGTAGTACATAACGTCAGGTATACCATGTGGACATTCAACATTTCTTTGAGATCTTATTCTGTGCGAGTTCCATGATTGTAGAAACATGTCTAAATGTCTCTGAATAAGTGGTAGGAAACAAAACCGTATGCATTCAAGATGCACAGGGTCGGCATTGTTTAGTATACCTTCATCTACCATATCTTTAAACAAATTCCTCCAAAATGTTGTGAAATTTCGCATCAGAAAACTCCATAGCATTTCGATCTTTTGGTTGGCAGTTGATCTTCCTATTGAAACACTTCTATGTCCTGCCATGCTATCAGCATGAAATGATCTCAAAGCTATTTGAATACGTTCAATTATAACATTTTCAGTTCCTGCATCCATGCGTACTACCCTTGGAACCCTCTTGCTTGTCTTCAAATACTCAAGAAAATGTCCTGCAACTATACGGGGATTTTTATTTGAACTTGTAGCCTTCAGCCAAAGTATCTTTCTTGAAAAACCGTCGATTCCACCATGAACAGATATTCCAAACGGCTTTAACTTATCATATCCATCGACGTGGATGCAAAAGCTCGGTCCGTTACTAGTGTATCGTCTTCTTGTAAGCCTATGTCTTTGTCTCCTTAAAACGCCTTCTCCGTCAATAGCTTTCAAAACTAGCCTAACCGTGTGTTGTGAAGCTATTACGCCTAGGCAGCGAAGTACATTCCATAAAGATCGATAACCTATATTGGTATATCCTGCATTTCTTAACTGTAAAATTTTTGTAACAATATCAGAAATAGCACTTTCAACTCCTCTTTTTTGCAATCTCAAACGTTTTTTAATTCTATAAAATGATCTTTCGCTCAGCATTATATGATGTATGTTTAGTAAAAACCCGAGTACTTCTTTTGTTGTAAATGAAAAACTTGTATAGTATACAACTAGTTCGTCTAATGAGGCATCTATGTCTGGATATGGAATAGCACTGGCCTTGCAGAACAGGAGAAGAGCAAGTACCATCTGAAACATAAAAGTGTACAACTTAGAACTTTAGACTGCTATTTTATTGCATTTGTTCCACTGAAATGGTCTTTTTTGATGTATAGTAAACTTGGGGAAGATGTTCAGATAGCCTTAAAGATTGGATCAAAATGAATGTATGCAAAGATATTTATCAGTAGATAACTGTATTATATTTTAAGCTGCGACGGCAGCATTTCGTAATTGGATGGTCGCAAATTAACTTTACTGGCGTTGGCAGAGCCAGTAATGGGTATTTGCAATCTTCAAATCACCAATTGATGCCGTGGAGCTTAAAATACATATTGTTATCTTCATTCTTATGAAACTGAGAGAAAACTCAAATCATAAATTTTAAATCTGCCATGCATCGTTTGCGCTTGTGTGTACATTATCATAACATCAATTGTCAATTGATGCCATGAAAATTAATGACGTTATCCTATCAAATGGAACTAAAATACTGAACTCCGATGAAAATTCAAGACGGAAAGTCCCTTATCAAATGGCAAAATCAAATGACAAAACACACCAAACGGATGGACAACGACTGTCATATTCCTGACTTGGTACAGGCATTTTCAAATGAAGAAAATGTAGGATTGAACCTGGTTCTATAGCACCAAACTTCTCACTTGTATGACAGTCGTATCAAATTCCATTCTATATAAAACGATGTACATGTATGAACAAAACAGAGATAATAGGAAGCTGAAGGACGCCTCCGGGTTCGGGAATTTCTCGCTAAATTGAAGACCTGTTGGTGACCTTCTGCTGTTGTTTTTTTATTTGGTCGGGTTGTTGTCTCTTTGACACATTCCCCATTTCCATTCTCAATTTTATAATAGGTCACATAGCAATAAAATGGGTATATCAGTCATACTTGTGTAACAATCTCAAAACAAATAAATATTTAACAAAAAGTCACCTATCAAATTAAAAACCCGCAAAGGGTTGCTAGCGAACTCGTACAAGCTTTCTAAAAACTGTTTTTTTTTCAATGCCAATTTATAGGTCTAATTTTGAGATTAATGTTGAAATATGCAAACGACTTAAGGTTGATTTTGTTCTACCAAACAGATCATATTGAAATTCTATCACGATGTTAATGTTGATTAAAGAGAGGTTTGTGTGGAAAATTTGGATTGTAATTTCAACCGTTTTTAAATCACAGTTACCTTGTTGACCAGACTACTTCCGCCCCTTTTTATTTTTGCTTATTTCTAACTTCCTCTGTGGTAGTTTTTTTGACATAAAAGTAATAATTAAAAACATTTTTAAATAAAACCACGGAAAGTCATAATCAATACAAACCTATTTCAAATAAGTCATGCTCTTAGTAGTTCAAATGTAAAGAAACTGTATTTTTGCTCATTTTGATATGCATGCAAGGTGTAACAAGAGTGCACACACTGAAATGTCACGCCTTCTTTACTAATCATTGATATTATGTTGATAGTCCTAAGAATAAAGCTTTATTACAACTGTCACATAAACTTAACATTAACCAAGATAGCTAAACAAAGACCAATAAACCATGTCAGGCAGACATGTACAGCTAACAATGCTTCCATACAACAAATATAGTTGACCTATTACTTAAAGGTAAAGAAAAATAGACCAAAACACAAAAACTTAACACTGTGCAATGAACCGTTAAATTGAGGTTATTGTCAAATAAAACCTGCGGGACTGACATTCAGATCATAATTCATTTCAGTACACCAAATATAGTTGACATTTGGCATATAATATTAGATAAAAAGACCAAGGATTTGTATAGTTAGACTCTAACTATACTAATCCTTGAAAAGACCAAACCTTAAAAAATTAACTTTGACCACTGAACCATGAAAATGAGGTCAAGGTCAGATGACATCTACCCGCTAGACATGTACACCTTACAATCATTCCATACAACAAATATAGTAGACCTATTGCATAAAGAATGAGAAAAACAGACCAAAACACAAAAAACTTAACTATAACCACTGAACCATGAAAATGAGGTCAAGGTCAGGTGAAACCTGCCAGTTGGACATGCACACCTTACAGTCCTTATATACACCAACTATACTAGCCCTATTGCTTATAGTATCTGAGATATGGACTTGACCATCAAAACTTAACTGTGTTTACTGATCCATGAAATGAGGTCGAGGTCAAGTGAAAACTGTCTGACGGGCATGAGGACCTTGCAAGGTACGCACATACCAAATATAGTTATCCTATTACTTATAATAAGAGAGAATTCAACATTACAAAAATTCTGAACTTTTTTTTCAAGTGTTCACTGAACCATGAAAATGAGGTCAAGGACATTGGACATGTGACTGACGGAAACTTCATAACATGAGGCATCTATATAAAAAGTATGAAGCATCCAGGTCTTTAACCTTCTAAAATATAAACCTTTGAAGAAGTGAGCTAACACCGCCGCCGGATCACTATCCCTATGTCGAGCTTTCTGCAACAAAAGTTGCAGGCTCGACAAAAACTAAAGTTGATTATTTTCCTTTCTTTTTTTCAGGCTGAATCGGAACCAAACAATTTATTTACCCTTTTTCCCTTGGGATCAGAAAGCACTACTCAAAATGATTATTTGATGACACAATTAAAATTGTATATGATTTGATATGGTTAACCATATATGCCTGTTATAAACAGGTCGGGAACTCTAGATTTTCTGACGTGAGAAAATATTGCATAGTAAAATCCAAAAACGGAAGGCTGTTGTGGCCTTAAAATACTGACCAATCGACTCAATGAACTGCAATGCATTGTAGGCTATTTCGAGTTTACTATGACTCGGAAACACGTGGAATTAGTAGGAAAACTGTCAACTATTATAGTTTCTGGGACTCTCATAATAGATGGTGTTGTTCTGTGAATGTGTCTAATGTAAAATACATAACATAATATTCAATTTGCATGTTCAGATTAAAATAAGTCTTGTTTACTGGCGTCACGTTTCTATTTTCCTTTTCGGCTTGTAAAAGTAGTTGAACTGTTTTTTATACGCCTGTCGAAACTTTGACGGACCTACAAATGTATTATGGTATATAATTGTCGTCTGTCCGTCAGTTTTGTTCAGTGGTTAAGGTTGATCTTGCAGTTGCGAATAAGAAATTAATACCCTTTGGCAAGGGATGGAAAAGTCCTTGTTTTGCTATGGCAAACCCCGAAAATATAAATTTCAATCAATATATGAAATAAAAGGTGCACAGAGGCATTATATTATAAAGAATTTGTGAAATTTTTATTAAGTTTTGTTCAATGGACAAGGATGAGTCTCGCAGATAAAAGGTACCTCCTGCATGGCTACCATAACGGACGGAAAGACGGGTGGGGGCAACGATTTCTATATACCCCCACGTTTCAAGTGGGTGGTATAAAAAGAACAAACAGTAGCTATTATGTTGATACCATGAAATATTTACTTACCAAAAGCATTGTTCAGAATGAGGGTAGCTTCCTTTGTATGTAGTCCACTTAGTCTTCTCTAGTCAAATGAAGAAATTATTAAAATGGTCTGGTTGATCGGGTGTTGATCATAACGAAAATGGCTGTTGAATGGACGCTCACGCTACATATGTAAATTGAAATGTGCTATCGCCATAATTATGATGACTTAGCTTTAACTTCCGAAATTTAAAGCGAAAAAAAATCGTAAATCGCGTTAATTAAGTGGTACCGTTTTACACAATAAAATCATCGCAATAACAAAGACGTCTTGTTGTTAGATATAACGAAATATTGCCATAAATAAGGCGACTTGTTGTATATATATAGCAAATATTGCGATAATTAAGTCTTCTTAGTGTTAAATTTAACAAATCATTGCGCTAAATAAAGTGCCTTGGTGTTAGATACAGCGAATTATTGCGATAAATAAGACGTCATTTTGCAATATACAAAACATTATCGCAATGATTATCAAATATGGTTTAGTTATAAACAATTACACAAGGCAGCTCCAGGCTTCCGTACTTATTTAATTTGAAAGTAAATAAGATATCTCTATTATTTTTAGAGATATCTTATTAAGTAAATAAGATATCTCTTTTAGTCTATAAGATATCTCTATTATTTTTTAAGATATCTTATTAAGTAAATAAGATATATCTATTATTAACTATATAAAAGATATCTTATATATTTAATAAGATATCTTATAAATTAACAGAGATATCTTATATTTTAAATAAGATATCTTATATATTTAATAAGATATCTTATAAATTAACAGAGATATCTTATATTTTAAATAAGATATCTTATATTTTAAATAAGATATCTTATATATTTAATAAGATATCTTTATAAACATTTTAATAAGATATCTCTATTTATATATAAGATATCTCTTTTAATATATAAGATATCTCTATTAGTTTATAAGATATCTCTATAAATAATTAAGATATCTCTATAAATAATTAAGATATCTCTATTAATAATTAAGATATCTTATTTAACTAAATAAGATATCTCGAAATTGAATAACTATAATAACGGCGTGCCATATGCAAGTTGTCTCATTGGCAATCATACCACATCTTCTTTTTATATGTATTGTTTGCACTTGTCCTAAGTCAGGAACCTGTTGTTCAATGGTTGTCGTTTGTTTATGTGGTTCATTGTTTCTCGTGTTTCACATAGATTAGATCGGTTTCATTTTTTTCAGTTTGAATTTTTTTGACAATAGTCATTTTTGGGGCCCTTTATGATCCTTTATAGCTACATTTGTACATTGTAGTTTAACTTAGTCGGTGTGAGCCAAGGCTCCGTGTTGAAGGCCGTACTGAGATCTGTAATGATTTTCTTTTTTAACAAATTGTGACTTGGATAGAGAGTTGTCTCATTGGGACTCATGCCACATGTTCTGACATCTAATCAAGACATACTAAGTAGATTGTTTTTCTTACAATAGATAATCATATTAATGACATATAAAACCATCTCATATCTTATTTAAAGTTTGTGATATTTTTAGCTAATATCGAATGAGAACTTAATATAATTTTATTTGGAAATATTGAGCTGCCCATTGTACACATTCTGTCCTCCTCAACGCCCATTTTGTGTCAACTACAGATGCTCCATCTACTTCCGAGAGATCTTTACGGGAAGCTAGTGCAGACATCGGTACAAATAAAGGTCGCAAGTTTATTTCTTTAAAAATCAACGCATTCATTGAAATATCTTCACAGTATCTTTTGCTATTCCAATCAACAAGCTTCGTATCTTGCATATATTTCACTAAATATTTACGATGAAACAACATTGTTTTACCAATTGTTAAAGATGGATTCTTACCCCTAACAATGTATTCGTTCATTGAATTGACGTAACGCATATCTCTGCTGATGCCCACTAATCTGTCCGGATTTTCACTCCATCGTAATAACATTATCGACAATAATGCTTCACTTATAAGAACATCGTCATCGATTACCATGACAGCATCAGTACGTATGTATTGAGATACATTAAAACGGTTATTCATGCTGTTAACTTCCGATTGAATGAAAGTAATTTTTGGTAAATTAATATTTGGCGTAAATGATGCGTTTTTATTATTCCATAATAATAAAATTTGGTCTATCATCTGATACTTGGTGTATGCAGGTAGGATCTCGTTATAGTTGGGGAACCTTTTCGTCGAATATCCCATAAGTACAATAGTGACACCACTATTTCCCACACAAAGTGTATCAGCTCCTACTAGCATAGCAGAAGTCAGATGAGGATAAATAAACATACATGGCTCAACATAATAACTTACTTCCTTTCTCCAGTTTTGCAAATGTTGATGCGAGATCATTATTCTGATTTTACTAAATTTCAAAATGGCTGCTGTTGCTTTCGCGGTAAAATTGTCAGTTTGTATGAGTATTATTGATTTCGTATTGTCAAAATCATTGACCATCATAAGCTGACTTTGTAAAAATGTAGAATTAACATTTGAAACAAAAAATATTACAGTTTGTTTGCCTTTACTTTGCTCAAAGCAAGCAGGATGTTGTGGGATAATGGTTTTTGCCACCATATTACGTCTGCGACCAATGAAATATACACCTTGATTCTTCAGTCGACGTAGCTCCTCGGTGTCCCAAGAAGCATACACTTCTTCAAACATAGACATGATATGTTTTGCAATCACGGTTTTGATACGAATTGGGTGCAACTGAAATTCACGATCATCACCCGGTGGGGTAGCTTCACCTCGGTAATTATCCCAAAGTCGTTCATGCCAAATAAATAGTCCATTTTCTTTTATCAAATTGATAGCCGAATTAAGAATAGATAATGCATCATAAACATGTTCAATAACATTAATCATGACAAGAGAATCAAATTTCCTGGTATTATTAAGTTCTTCGGCCGGTATAGATAATAAAGTAGTCGGTAAATTCATAAAAGTACCGTTTTTGTAAAAGCAACGTTTTACGTGCGTCATATAATGAAACGCCATTGGTTCTACCAACGTTATACTGGTTGCATTCTTGTCTTTAAGGATCGTCTGTGACTGGGTAAAGGGACCTGCGCCAAGCTCGATGATGTCACCTAAATTGTCTGGTAACGATTGGTAGAAATTAAACGATTTAGCATGAGCCTCATTCCGATCTGTTGCAGTTTCACGCTTATCCCAGGTTACCTGTTCGACTCTTTGAGCACCATGCCATCGTTCACAAGAGACTGACAAGGTACCAGTTACATTGCTATAGAAACATTCGTCACTCCATTGCGAGCAATGTTTGTTGTCGTACACTGCGCATGTATCTCCATGCCATGGTGGTTTACAAAATGTTTTGTCTAGAAAAGTTATACTCTTCGGCAAGTTAGTTACCGGAGTGGTATTAACAGTCTGGGCTTTAACTTTATAACTGCCAATGCACCAACCCTTTTGGGCGCCTCTGTAAATCCAACCTTCAGGAACATGCATTTCAATGTCATGAACTAAATCGTTATTCTTTAAATAGTCAACACCTTTCAGCACCGCCGGCCAAGATTTAGAACAATCATCTAACAGCAATAGGTTATTTACAGAGGCGACTCTTGCCATGTTTGTCATGTCTGTCTTTGGAAAGTGAGCATGGTGGGCACCGTCTACATGTATCAGATCACATTTTCCTGCAAACTGGGGAACGGTTTTTGTAGAGTCACCTTTCACAAGCGAAATTTTACGGTCACTAAATCTTTTCCGTATCCAGTCAATTGCCGAGTCTTCATATTCGGCTCGATCCCACATATCAAAAGCTGTATAACTAGCAGAATCTGTTGAATGTAGAAACAGTGTTGCACTATGTCCTCCAGCAAATCCAATCTCACAAATTGTTCGGATTTGGTACTTTTTACTGAATTCTTTGATCGCAGATATATAACTTTCAACTTGTATCTTTCCCTTTCCGTTGTATATATTCCCTGTGAAAATATAAATGGTGACAATTAAAATCTTCATATAAATTAGCAAAATTATTTTTGGTTGTGTAGACTTTGTTTCCTTAGTATTATGAACAAAACGTATCACAAATGGGAAAAAACATTTTTTTTTCAAAATAAGAAAATAAGATACGCTTTAGAAGATATTTGATCATTGTTTCAAGACGGTGGTACAGTGCTAAATAGACCCATTGGTGGCCTTCGGCTGTTGTCGCTTTGACACATCAACCCGCCCCCCCCCCCCCCCCCCCCCGATTGCCTTTCTCAATTTTAAACTCTGTAAATGAAAAGACAGAAGTAGAGAGATAAAACGGCATTCTAAATTCACTGATGGAAATCTTGATTCTGGTCATTAATATAACAACATTTAGATCTATGTAAAGTTCTGAAAAATCCTATTTGTCGAATAAGACTGCCATTATGTAATTGTCCATGTTCATGAATAGCTATTTGTCTTATTTGTGTCCTGTATAATAAACAATGCAGTAGAAATTCGTGCTCATGCTGCTTTTGCATATTACACCTGGTAGCGATATCTGACATATGTCTCTGATACAATGGACTAATTTTCTCGTTTGAATTGTGTTCCATTGTCTTATGACGTCGCGTACGGTGTTGGTGTTAGTTTTGGTAACGTTCTTTTGGCGTTATTTTTCATGCATTGTATAAATAACGTCGTACTTTTTTTAATTTCGTGCAGCTCAATCATACAGCATAATTTATATGAGCGGTTTGCTTGACTTGCTACGTATAGAACCGAAATGTAAAAGCGATACATATTTTTTTTAAATACAGTTAATAATACGGTGACAATTAAGGTAATTTAAAAAAATTAATGCACCGAAATACCTCACGGCTAATTTTGGTCTAATTTTGAAGATAAATATAATACCCTTCTATTAAGGCATGTCTGTGACTGGGTAAAGGGGTGCAATTTTTTGATAATCGCGACTCAAAGGTAAAAAGGGGGGATTTTAAAAAATCGAAATTTTTGGACATTTTGGACAATTTCTCGGTAGTCGCTCATGATAACTGAGAAAAAATTTCAATGGAAGCAAGCTCTAGGAGTGTTGCACAAATTCAGCTTCTAATATTTATGACAGATTGACATAGATCCCCGCAGCCAACATGTAAGAAAATAATAAAGATTGTCTTTATTTACAAAAAATTATCGATAAAAAATATTTATATTTAATATTTAGCTTTGCACTAATAAAGAACAATATATAAAGATATTTTTGGGAAAGTATTGTTAAGATAACATAACGAATAAAAGAGAAGTTAGTACTGTAAAGTTTGCACCCGGTCCATTTTGTAAAAAAAGTCTTGATGCATAAGTGTCAGCATGAACACGATAGTATATTAAGTTTTATTGATGACAATAGGGTAACCAGTGCAAGAGTCATATTATTTTGAAAATGCATGACGATGTGCATCCCCCCCCCTTTTTTTATATAAAACAACGCAAACAACAAAAAACAAGAGTAAGACTTTTGACTTTTACCGTTTTAAAGCACTATATATATCACACAAAAACGATTTACAGAAATTTTGATACAAATGAATATATTTGTGTTTATTTCAATAACATTTGACATTATTATGCACGTCCAATGATTTGAAGTGGACACAAAGAAGTACATTTTACACTTCTAAAATAATCGATAAAGTCTCCAGTTGGTTTGCAAGCCTACCAGGTGTCCACCTAGCATAATTTGTCTTGTTTGCAATGAAGAAATATGGCAACATAGAAGACACGGATTGGAGATGTAAAGTCCAATCTCCATCACGTTCTGCTTTGATATGCATAAGCATAACATTAACGGCTCATAAAAACATTTCCCAAAATTTAAAAGTTGGAGATGCTTTATAAGAAAACTCTCTGAACTCCGAAATCAACGGGGATAACTGTTCCCGGAAAAGAATTAAAAATTCAGAGAGATCTAAAATCTTGTATTAATATACTAGTATAAAAAAGAAGATGTGGTATGATTGCCAATGAGACAACTATCCACAAAAGACCAAAATGACACAAACATTAACAATTATAGATCACCTTAAGGTCACTAAATGCATCATGACAAGAAAGCATTGTTTGCCAGAACTTGTCGTCTATATTAGCAATTTTTCGTTGGTTTGAACACCATTGAAAAAAATTCTTGAACCATAGTGCCATCACAGTTTTATATGCTGATGTGTAAGCTCTAACACCGCGATTAAACTGCTTGCCTTGGAAAATCTGATCTACATTACATCCTGCATATGCACCCGAATCGACCAATAAATCCCGAAGCCCAGCTGATGCCCATATGTTGCCTATTGCTGAAATGTAACACTAAACCATGTGCAATCCACCTAATCTAACAACGTTTTGGTGAAAAATCTGAGGCATAGACCACTTTACTTGTTGAGCTATGGCATAAAGCTGTTGGTCGAAGGTTTGTACTGGGTTATTCTGACCTGCAGCCTTTGATATTTCTAGACATTTCACCATTGTCGTATACACTGTCGCCATGTCAGCAGGTTTTGCGTCTATGATTGGAGGATATGCAACGACGACATGAATGTTTTTCAGTCGGAAATTCTTTTGTGGAAGCCTGTTCAAAAAGGTATTATTTGTTTTTTATCATTCTGAATCCAAGGTAGTTCAACAATGTCGCGTGTAAGTGATCGGAGCAATAACAAAGCCATATCAGACACGTCAGATTTATTGGTTGTACATGATTCGATTTGACCGTATGGCTCGGTACATCTAGGTGAGCCGAATCTTTCTTTAGGCTTAAAGAAAGGCAAACATGACATAAGACTAGAAGTGTTCTCATCCAGAGCGAGGGATCTTTCTTGGTCCCGTTTTATTTTGACGTTAGCTAATAAAATTGAGAATGGAAATGGGGAATGTGTCAAAGAGACAACAACCCGACCAAATAAAAAAAACAGTAGAAGGTCACCAACAGGTCTGTCGGTCTGAAAAGTCGGATTATTCACAACCTGAAAAACTGCTCGAGCCATAGAATGGAATGTGTTTTTACCATCAAGTTTCTTCATTGATATCAACGTTGTCAGACCCTTCTGGAATGAATTCTCCACCTGAAATTTTAGGACATATGCCATTTGGGATGTATGTTTCATTTTGAGAACTTATAATTTCATGGTTTGCTGAACTAGTCAGAAATTGTCCAACCTCAGTGTAAGACGCACAAAATCCATGTGAATGTAAAGTTTCAATAAGATTTTTAGAACCATATTCACGATGCAACTGAAGAGCCAATGATAAACTCAAAGGGGTGAACTGTTTTTTATGCAGAGATATCACACACTCGGTTAAAGCAATACATTTCCGTACTGTATCACCTGAGAGTGAATTGAAATCATTCTCCATATGAAAATAGTTATCATCTATTAATCTGGCAAGAAAGTTTATCAAAAAGGTAGGTATGAATTGTAAAGCCGTAGGGATAGAAATTTCCGAAGGAGATGGATAAAATTCAGCCGAAATTTTGAAGGATTGTAAACTTCTCAAATGTTTTGCCGCATCATGTAGGGTCTGATCTTCTTGATGTATGGAATCATTAACAAAACTGGTTTTCATCTCAGAAATCCCCCCCCCCCCCCCCCCGCTTTTAAACTACTGGCAGCGCGAATAGCCTCAGAAACACTTTTAGAGCTACTGAAAATCATATTTGATTTACCCTGTCCTCTTTGAGACTGAACAACAATGCGATCACCGTAGTGATTTTCCAGTTTGTGTTGCAGTTTATAAGTTTCTTATTAAAAATACACATCATTGTGTAGAACTTCCGTCAGGTTCTTGAAAGCAATATCATGCTCCGACTCATTTGAAACATCATCAGAAGGTTCCCTTTGCCAGTTCAACATATAGTTAGCAATGCATGTTGAATGTTCATGATACAGTGCCTTGTCCGTGAAGTTCTCCATAGAGAGTAAACTTACCATTTGATAGTCAAACTTGTCTTTTGCTGCATTTAATATATTATCAGCACGTTCAACAGACTCGACTCGCCGTATATGCTTATCTCGCTTGTAGGACTTTGTTTACAGAATAATCATTTAGACCAGTCTTATTGTAATACCGTTGACCGTGTTTTAACATAAGTTGGTTCAAACACAGAATGGTTTGCACTTGATGTCGAGCATACTTCTTTCCCTATTTGAAATGTTTCCAAGTTTGTTTTACTTGTATAGGCTTTATAACAAGACCTATGATATTTTATTTGTTCTAATTAAATCACTTTCGTTGACTCAAATTCATCATAAAGGCGACGATAAACAATACCCTGTCTGACATCTATTGCGTCCGAAAGAGTAGTCTTCCCTTTTCTGTTGCATTTGACAAATATTTATTAGTAGATATTTGGCAAATAACGCAAGCCTACTCCTTTGGAATTGAGTGAGCAAACTTAACAGGACTCGTGTCTATTTTTTTCCGGGTTATTTCGGGGGTGTACCAATGTGGTTTAAAATTAGTTTATTCAACAACATCAACAAGAAATAAAAAAACTAAAAAACACTAACACATAAAATCTGTATACTTAGTCAAAAACTAGACTTTGACAATAATACAATTTTTTCTTACTATAGATGAAAATAAAGAAAATACAAAGAGGTGAAAATCAAATAGTAAAACTGCTAAATGATAAGTATTGTAAAACGGCACGAAAAACTTAATTTGCATGCTTTTTCGAAATTTTAGATATTAAAACTTCTTGCATATTGATTATTTTACTGTTTTTTGTGAAAATGTACCACTGAAGATATACATGTATATAAGAAATGTTATATACTTTGTCAGACGGAGACATTGTAAAAAAATTACATAACCATTTGATAATCGTCCAATTCACGTAATTCATATGTTCATATGATAAGAAAGTTGGATATCAAATTAAAGCTGATACATTACTCTTTCATCTGATAACAACTTTTATGATGATATCATTATTAAGAAATTAGAAATAACCGTTCCCGTTTTTGAAAATGAAAAAGAAAGAAATCGGAAAGTCACTCTTTGTCACAATTTTACAGAAAACTGCACCGCGGGAAAACTCTACGACAGGGCTTAAATGAAAGTATAATGTTAACTCTATCTTCATGTGCATTTTTAGCCGTGAGGTATTTCGGTGCATTAAACTCCTTAACTAAGCGACTTTTCCTGATTTGTCACTCCACTTAAAACGGAAAAATAATATTAATTTAAATTAGTATCCCCTTGGAGCAAAGATATTTTCTGATTCTTTTTCTTTTAGTTTAAACATATTTATTCATAGTGGATTGGGGAACAAGTTATTACAACTTATATTAATCCGTTTCCACTTTGAGGATTCGAGTGCTTCCTAGTATAACCTTAGCCTGCTCTTTTCGAAATCTAAAAGGTTGACTTTTATGTGCAATAGATATTGCTCTCTCTCTTAACACGGGTCAGTCATTTATCGCCCCCTTCTGACGGACTTTCATTGTTCCACAAGACCATCATACTCGCAATTTTTTTCTTTTACTAGTATCCGCTTAAGCTTTTGATAATTTCCGAATACAAATTTTACTAGTTGAATCGTTTGTTTCATCGCCTGTATTACATGTTAAAAGAATCAACAGCTGAAAGCAAATTCAAAACTAACCACAATAAAATTAATTTAATCAAATTTGCCAATTTCATAAAAGAAATGAAATCTCAACTATGAACAAGAAAACAGATAGGCACAGATAATTTTAGCGAAAAACTACTAGAGGACATTTCAGCGCAGACATTAGAGCCCATTTTAGCTCAGGGTTAATCCATTCAGCTGTATTTTCAATAGCCCATTTTAGCGAAAACTTTCTTAGTTGAATAATACTAAAACTACCAGCATTAATTAATGCTGGTTTAATATTAAAGTTGCATGTATATATAAGTTCACTTTTGTTCATCATGGAAATAAAAGTAATTTGTCACTCAGCTATTTACGTTTTTCTTGATACTATCATCAAATTGCAAACAACAACATATACAAAAATACAATGTACAGGCGAATGTGCACCACAATCTAGACAAGATAAAGAGAAAATCAGTTCCTACTGCAACATTATCAACAATATTGTACTGATTGTGCATGGGTTTTCTCTTCTAGATATGGGTCTTTGTTTTTTAATAAAAAGTGTGCAAACAAAATAAATATAGAAACAAGTATATAAAGAAAAAGAATGTGTCCAAAGTACACGGATGCCCCACTGGCACTATCATTTTCCATGTTCCATGGACCGTGAAATTGGGTCAAAAAAACTACCTTGACCAAAACTTTAACCTGAAACTCCCATTTTCATTTTCTATGTTCAGTTGACCGTGAAATTGGGGTCAAAAGTCTAATTTGGCTTTAAAATTAGAAAGATCATATCATAAGCAACAAGTGTACTTAGTTTCTAGTTGATTTGACTTCAGATTCATCAAAAACTACCTTGACCAAAAACTTTAACCTGCGGACGAACGAACGGACGGACGGTACAACGAACGGAGCCACAGACCAGAAAACACAATGCCCCTCTACTATCGTAGGTGGGGCATAAAAATGCAAGGATGAACTTAAGGATATTTCATTAAACCTTGTATGTGCCCATCGAAATTGATAAAGCAGCATGCCAGCATTTTTTTATCCTTGTAAGTTCCTGTGTCCCTAGAAACACACTATCCATTCTTTTTGATTTGAAAATGTGCAATATAAATTGATTCTTTTTCTATTATAATTGTTCATTCTAAGACACCAGGTCCCATGTACTGAATAGAGAACATTCAAACTAGTCCCCCAAACTGCCTCAAATAATAGATAAAAGGGAAGGGAGAGGGTTTCAGAAACATTAAACCTGTTAAGAAAGTTTTGAATAAGTATTCAATGACATATTTGTCGCTGGACGTCAGATTAACAATGAATCAATACACAAAAAAATGCGCCAATTTGGGTTACGCAATGTTTCAACCAATCTCATTATTATAATTAAATCATACTTTTGGTAGAGGAATTCACAATGTGTTAATCAAATTGACAATTTGTTATTTCTAATTTCTAATTTGTGATATCAAATTAATAATTTGTGATATCAAATTAATAATTTGTTATATCAAATAAAGTACTATATATATACCATGGTTATTACGAGTTAACATATTTAAACAAACGAATCCGAAGGATGAGTTTGTTTAAATATGTTAATGAGTAAGACACATGGTATATAAAATTTGTAATATAAATAAAATGATTGACAGCTTGAAGACCTTGAACTAAATTATTGGAAATTGATCACGTTACAGTTTTATCCAATGAAATGGATGCTCGCGCAAGTCACTTTTGTCACTTTGCGCTTAGTGTAAATGTATGTTCTTCTGCGGCGTATTTCATTTAATAGAGCCCTAAAATTTGCAGAAAGTAAAGAAAATGTAGGATTTTCCCGATTTTTTAGTTTTGCGCCCGTAAATGATCGTATGCGCAGGTAATTTCATTATGTTATCAAAAAGTGAACAAAAAAGTCGGATTCAAGTGACAAGGATTATATAATTATTCTAATGCAGGTAAATTCACTAAGATTTGTTTTTGGTTTTTTTGCTTTTCAAGGTATCATACATTTTAATCATATTTAACTGGTTGTTCATGTCATTGAAAAATGCATATTAATACATTTAAAGGTTTCGTACAAACTGCTTTTCTTCCGTCGCTTTATTAATTCGTTTTTTGATATTATTTATTAAATTTAATCACAATTTTAATTATAAACCACTCAACAGTGTCGGATCCAGGGGAGGTAGATAGTGTACTTCCCCCTATTTGATCGCAGAAAGAATCATGCTTTTTTCACATATTTGTATCCGATATTTATTCCTTTTTCTATAGTTACACCCCTCCCCCCTTTTTGAATCAAAATGTATTTGTGCATATGAAATGGTACTTCATTGTACTATTACATTTTTTTTTCAGAATCGAAAGAAGAAACTTTTAGTATTTTTTTCCAAAATTAAGGAAACTCGTAACAATCCTATACAGTTTGAAAAGGATTTCTTAAGATGTGGTACAGATGGTTTATGGCTTTTTGTTATAAAATGAAAACAAATGAAAATCTTGACCTTTTCCGTTTTTCAGTTTCCTAAATATTTCAGAGGCGGATACCATTAAAAAAAAGGGTGGAGCTTCAGCCATGGAATAACATGAACATGAATATGTTGTACCATAGCTAAGCTCCGCCTTCTTTCCTTTGGATTCTAGTTGAGTTGCATATTTAATTAGCAAAGTATGGTACAACATTAGTTTGCATATAATATACCATGGTTTTCCCTCAACACTCTCTTTAAGCAAATTATTTCATTAAAATATCAAAGGAAAAATTCCATTTTATGTTACAATAATTTGTTATATCAAATTTATTATCTGTTATATCAAATTCATAATCTGTTATATCAAATTGAAAAAAGTTAATCAGCATGGCATGAAAAGGCTTCCACAATTTTCAACGTTCTAGGACTACATGTCAAGTTTTACAGAACGTAACGTCAAAACAAGAAAAAAGCATGGTGTGACATTATGACTAGACAAAAGTAGTCGCTGACTGTGTCGTTAATACTTCCGACATGTGATCGAAAATGGGTTCAAAAAAAATCCCTGAACAGTAGATTTTAATGTTATATAGTATTTTTTGTGCTATTAAAATTTCAAATTTTCCCCCTCCAAAACTGTTTAATATGACTTATCATACTTGTAACAAAAATGTAAAAAAAACGGCGTTTTGTGACATTTTGAGTAGACAAAAACAAAAAGATCGCGTATATTTTTTCTTCAATATTTTCTCTTAAAACTTCGACACTATTTTTTTCATACACTTTAAAAAAAAAGTTTTCACGTTTGAATTAAATTTCATGTCGTAGAAAAGACTGCAACTGCCTGTTACTTTTCATAAGACACTTAGCAAATACGCCAAAACGTCAGAAAACGGCGAGTGTGACATTTCAACGGATTTAATAAAATTAACAATTTAGGACATAATTTAAACAATCCTTACTAATTGAAGACATAGAAAGTTGTATATTTATTGTATAATTTTGACACAGGAAGGGTGGATATGTAAATTGTGGTTTTGATCTGCAGCATTCGTTCGAATTTTGAAGAGCTCCAAAAATATGCGAGATTTGGGTTTTGTGACAGAAATACATGTTTCAAAAAATCATTAATTCTGCCACGATCTTTTGAAATGATGTAACATAACTTTTTATTAATTTTTTTCCTTATTATATACGGAATAAAAAGACATATCATTTTTGGGATAATCTATTTGAATTACCTTAAAAAATAACTCTTAACTTCACCCTTATCCATATTTTTTTTTCAATTTTCGACTTGACCACAAAACAAAGTGAACTTTTCGTCCTGGTCAGACGCGTCCAGTTAACGATGACGTCATAAAGAAAACATACATCATTAACACCAAAGACTACCCTTGCTAGGAGTACAACTTTTTTTTTAATAAGTTTAAAAAATGACAAGACTGATAACTTAAAAGCAAGGCTGATCATATGTCGCGGTGTTATTTGTCTACACGCTCACAATCAGTGTTATTAGGGATCATTCGAGTAACAAAATGAATAAAAGTATTGATTTTAAGGCATATTCCATTTCTACTTTTAATTACACACATTTTGATATATACATTTATATAGTTATCAATTCCGAAACTTCTAACAAATGCAATAAAGGCGAACTGGATTTGCAAAACCCGTATTATCACCAACACCGTACGCGACGTCTTTGCGGTATTATCGGAATTCCAATGGGGACTAACTGTGCACCACCTATTGCGGACCTCTTTTTGTATTTTTTTCGAGTAACAATTTATGACAAAAATAAGCAAAGACCCATCAAAACAACATCTGATAAACAAATTTAATAATACTTTTAGATATTTGGATGATATTTTGGCTATCAATAATGACGACTTCAGTATGTATATTAATGACATTTATCCTGGTGAACTTACTTTAAATAAAGCTAATACTAACAATGACCACTGCCCTTTCCTCGATCTTGATATCTATATCACTAACGGAAAGCTGAATACTAAAATGATAAAAGGGATGATTTTTCATTTCCTATCGTTAATTATCCGTTTTTAGATGGTGACGTTCCCTTGTCACCATCTTACGGTGTTTATATATCTCAACTTGTACGATTCGCTCGTGTATGTAACAATGTTTTAGATTTTAACAAGAGAAATTTATGTATTACTGAAAAATTATTACACCAGGGTTTTCGATATCACAAACTAGTCAAAACATTTACTAAATTTTATCATCGGTATAAAGACATCATTCGTAAATATAGCTCAACATGCAGACTTTTTATACGTTCAGGTATTTCACATCCAATTTTTTCTTTATAAAGCACAAAGGTGTCAGTATTCACCTCATAAACTTACAAAACCTTTGAATAGACTTATTAAGAAGGGATATAATTACCATACTGTTGTCAAGTCATTAAAGATTGCATATTTTGGCGTTAATATTGAGTCACTGATAAGGTCTTTGCGTCGGAACTAAACTAAAAAATCTAAAAACAGTTGTTGGCATGACACGGGTTATGTTCTTCTCATAAATGTTATGATGGTATGATACTAAACCCCTTACGGGAAGGATTGTGCCTGATGTTCATATAATGAAATCATAATCTTTCAGTCAGTTTAATTGAAGTCTGAAGCTGGCATGTCAGTTAACTGCTAGTAGTCTGTTGTTATTTATGTATTATTGTCATTTTGTTTATTTTCTTTGGTTACATCTTCTGACATCAGACTCGGACTTCTCTTGAACTGAATTTTAATATGCGTATTGTTATGCTTTTACTTTTCTACACTGGTTAGAGGTATAGGGGGAGGGTTGAGATCTCACAAACATGTTTAACCCGCATTTTTGCGCCTGTCCCAAGTCAGGAACCTCTGGCCTTTGTTAGTCTTGTATTATTTAAATTTTAGTTTCTTGTGTACAATTTGGAAATTAGTATGGCGTTCATTATCACTGAACTAGTAAATATTTGTTTAGGGGCCAGCTGAAGGACGCCTCCGGGTGCGGGAATTTCTCGCTACATTGAAGACCTGTTGGTGACCTTCTGTTGTTGTGTTTGTTTTATTTTGATCGGGTTGTTGTCTCTTTGACACATTCCCCATTTCCATTCTCAATTTTATTTGCTCATTGTTTAAGGCCGTACGGTGACCTATAGTTGTTAATGTCTATGTCATTTTGGTCTCTTGTGGACAGTTGTCTCATTAGCAATCATATCACATCTTCTTTTTTATAGTTAAAACAAATGAAAGAAAATTTAACCACTTAAGATTCTTATCAAGAAATTTTGATTTTAATTGATAAAAAATTATATGGTTATGATGAAAAAAAGACAATCTGGATATTAAAAGGGTAGATATTTCAAACTCCCTCGAGAAGATAGACTTTGTAAACTCTAAATGAGGAACATTTCCTCTTGAAGTGTAATTATATAAATATTAAACAAACACCGCCTAGCGCATACAGTAGATGATTCCTCCGATTGCTGCAAATTTATGTTTTTTTCATGAAGAAAAGGGGGGATAAATGAAATCTAAATTTAAATAAAATTAATATAGACTGTCAGAATGCATTATAAATCATTTGGATTTTTGCATTTCATTGGCAAAACGTTATAATGTTCTGGAAAATAACGCAAACAAGTTGATATATATCGCCCATTTCCGTTTATGAACGGGTTTTTGATATCTAATTCAGATAAGGTACTTCTCATCGTATTCAATATTGGACAGATAATTTCGACGGTCAGTATCTAAAGAAATTGTAAGGCGTGCTTGACCAATCATGCAATTAACCCAAATAACCTTCATATATAATACTACTATTGTAAAATCCTCAGTTTGTATTTACTACTTGTGTATATTGAATTTTGTCGCATTTAAAAATGTATAAAAGTGAGGAAAATGTGTAAAAATCAGTTTGAAATTTAGCAAACGATCGGTACGAGGCAGTAAAATCGGCTAACACAAAAAGAATAGAAAATCACAGAAATAAGATTATTCGCAGTTACTGAAAACTAGTCAAAGTCAGTCAAAGCCAATTATAACTAAAACATACATCATGTTCTCCCAGGACTTAGTGTCAACCAGTTTACATACAACGTATATTTCGAAAAAGAGTAGGCTAATGCCGCTACAAGGGCAGCACTCGCACCCGCAAAGTGGAGAGGGATTTATATAAGTTGTAATAACTTGTTTCCCAATCCACTATAAATAAATATGTTTAAACTACATCCAACGGATTTGTTGGTTTCGGAGTATTTAAAAGATGAAGGAAATAAGACAGAATAAAATTATTTACTTATCTATCTATTTACAGTTGTTATCCTGCTTTTGGAATTCTTTGCGGAGCATTTTCATGAAATAAAGGGGATATTTGAAGGCGACGCATCGTAAAGAATTTCAAATGCAGGATCAACGTGTGATATGGAAAGACAAACCATTGCTAACTTTATATATTGTGTGGTGTTGTGCGTTGACAGAACTTCCCAAAACAACTTAATTATATTCAGTAAAATTAGGGTAACCGCGAATAGAATGGAGAATAAAAGGGGGATCAAAAAGACAACAACCCGACCAAAAAACATAACACAACCAAAGGTCTTACACGCAGCAAGAAAATCTCCGCCATTGAGGCGGACTTCAGTTTGTCTTTGAAAAATAATGTATCCTAATAATCTAGCAAATTAGACTTCACAATAAACTCCAAAACTTAAAATTGAACCAAACTATATGTAAAAACACAAAAGACTAACAAGGGCTATAGAGGTTGCTGTTTTGGGACAGGAGCACAATTGCGGCGTTACGGAATTTATCGTGATAACTCTATACATTGTTTTAAGAATTCAATTTGAAAAATGTATAAAAAATGATAAATTTGTTCAAAATTATTAATTTAAGACAAAGTTAATGTAAACTACCAAATATAAACCTGCGTTACCTCTAATACGAAAGCGCACCAATGTATTAGGCTGCGAGCAATAGCACACACACACAATCTGATTTCCATTGGTTTTTTTTTCTTCTTTCAAATCACTGTCTGACATATTTCCATTGTTTTCATTTCTTGCTGTAGTTCAAATTAGGACTCATTTATCAATTATCTCAAGTTTTTGTTATCCTCTAGAGCTACTGTAGGGAATTTGCATATGGTTGAATATCGTACTATGATAAACATGTAATCATTCGCTGGTAAATATCTATTAAACAATTGAATTGTTTTACATTGTCATTTCGGGGCTTTTTATAGCTGACAATGCGGTATGGGCTTTGCTCATTCTTGAAGGCCGTACGGTGACCTGTATTTGTCAATTTCTGTGTTATTTTGGTCTTTTGTGGAGAGTTGTCTCATTGGCAATCATACAGCATCTTCTTTTTTTATCCATAGATAATATCATTATATGTATAGTAAAGTATAATAAACTTACCGTATATTTTACTCTCCGGTGACTTTTTACGTATTGTCACATCTAATTCGTCCAACAGTTTATACAAACTATCCTCATTATCACCTTCGAATGTTACTTTAGTTTCTATTGTTACAGAATTATTAACAGAGAACACCTGAACAGATTGTTGAAATTTCGCACGCAATATATTTTTAACAAATTCCACATGATCAACTCCGGCGAATAAAAACAGAAGAACTAGAAAACACACAATGAGCAACAAAATTAGACATTTCTGAAATCTTCGAAACATTTGACTCATGGTTGTAACCGTGTCGAGTTAGCAAAATGCTAAGCGTACTATCAACAACTGTACAAGTGTGCGTCCGGTTAGTAAAATGCTACGAGCACCATGATCAACAATTGTTCGAGTTTCAGGTTAGTAAAAGGCTATGAGCACCATCAACAATTGTTCACGTGTCTTGTAAAAAAAATGCTATGAGCACACTCAACAATTGTCCATGTGTCTGGGTAAGAAAATGCTACGAGCACCCTCAACAATTTTTGTATATATAAAGACATCCACTTAAAACAGATGTATATTGTGACAAGATAATCCACTTCCTTCTCGGTTGTATTTAAATCTATTTAATACCCTACAGGATAATAATGTAGTGGTCACTACAATACATGTACAATGGTCAATATTACCTGTATATATAATATCTGCTTAATTGGAGAGCCTAGAGTTCAAACATCCATTATTAACGAGCCAGGTACATATTGAATTTATCCGTATAACTGTAAATAAACGCCGTCCATACAAATTTATTTGAAAATACTCGTTAAGATATATTTAGGGAGGTCTTTTGAATTTTAGATTTTTAAGGCAATTTGTGGTCATTTTATTTCTTTCAGTGATTTACAAATAATTATAAGATGGTTCGGATTTCATATATCTCACAACAATAGACATGGAGAGAGGCATACAATTAGAAGCATATATATGTATAAATATAGCGTCTGTTTGAAATTAACTCCAATTGTAGATTTTTTATTTTATATAGCAAGTAAATTATTTATTATAGTGACATGTGATCATAAAATGTTTACATAAAATATATGTAATAAATATGAAATTATATAAATTATTTTACATGCATTGTATACGCGTACATAGGCTATCTAAAAAATATATTAAAATTTGCGCCTCTAAATGTTTTTAAAATACAGCGTGAAGGAGGAAAGTTTGACGAGTGAATGTCAATGATTCAAAAACACTTCATTGTACTCAAACTAATTAAAATATAGATCTCTGATTTGATTAATATACTACTTTTAGTACTGTGACCGTATTTTTTTTTTTGGACAACATTGATGTTTCGATAGATCTAAATTTGGCGAATCAAATGATAAATAATATACCCGTAAAGTATGTTTAACGATTAAATTTTGAAAATATTGAGTCTGGTCACCGTACTAGTTATACTACTCGTAGTAAAACGTAGTATAACGAAATCAGAATGACGTATCATAAAACAATCGCTAATAACGACTTACTTATTATTATTTTCTTTAGTTACATCTTCTGACATCAGACTCGGACTTATCTTGAATTGAATTTTAAATGTACGTATTGTTATGCGTTTACTTTTCTACATTGACTAGAGGTATAGGGGGAGGGTTGAGATCTCATAAACATGTTTAACACCGCCGCATTTTTGCGCCTGTCCCAAGTCAGGAGCCTCTGGTCTTTTTTAGTCTTGTATTATTTTAATTTTAGTTTCTTGTGTACAATTTGGAAATTAGTATGGCGTTCAGTATCACTGAACTAGTATATATATTTGTTTAGGGGCCAGCTGAAGCGGACACCTCTGGGTGCGGGAATTTCTCGTTACATTGAAGACCTGTTGGTGACCTTCCGCTGCTGTTTTTTCTATGGTCGGGTTGTTGTCTCTTTGATACATTCCCCATTTCCATTCTCAATTTTATTTACGTTAATTTTAGCGTGTAACTATTATACACGCCTACATAACGACGACGTCCACGTGCGTTTCACAAACAGTGGCCGGTACGCAGAAGAATCTTTGGAATTTTTTATCGCTATACATGCAATCGCTATTTATATATAGGCTAGCACGGGAATCCCCGAAAACAGCACTCTTTTCATTGGAGGTATATATGTAACATAGAAATTAGCAGACGAAAATAAGTACAACAATATTCTGAGATCACCTGACTATGGAAAAAAATCAGTCCGAGAAAACCTCACTTTTTTAAAGATGTAATTGTGGAGGGAGTGCAAGAGCATTATTCTCATTTTTTTTTAAGCACTCTAGTCTCTCCCAATTTAGAGCAGAATAAAAAGAAGGCACTCTGGTCAAATATTGTTCAAAAGTATGTTTTCACACCACTGAATATTTTAAATAGACACTAATGGAATTAAACCAAACAAATTAGTAACAAAAAGATTGTTCTTTTGATAATTTGTCAGATGAATGCAAACACTATGTTTGTAAAGCGAAATCAGTCAAGTACCTGTTCGGTTATACTCTATGTCAATGTTTTATTTCCCTACACTTATGATATACTAAAATCTCGGTAACGGAAAGGATCATATGTAAGCAGTACTTGCGTGATGGGTCTTAGACCCTTTGCATTTCAACGATGTAGATGTAGATCACTAACCGCTTTTGATATGCATCTTAAATATGCACACTTCCTTGTTCCTGTTTTACTTCTTGGAGCTTAATCTACCTCGACCCTTAGGCTTACATTATAAATGATACGTACTATTATAATAAGCACTACAGTAGCAGCGGACACTTTATTCTGTTAGTCGTTGATGTGTCCCCCGTAAAATAGAGAGGCGAGGAATACCAAACGGTCAAACTTGTTCACACTCATAAGTCTAAAAATATAAACTGCTAAAACGCAAATTATAGCTAGAAAAGAAAAAAGAATGAAAAGGACAAAGAGACAAAACAAGTTCACTATCTTGTAATCTGTTTAAACCCAACATATACATGTAAAACCTAACTGAGAATAAGCAACACAAACACTTTTGTACAGTTGTACTCCTTTCTTAATCGCTTGTATAAGTCATACTCAAATGGTCATGACCATACACGTATTGTCAAAATATCCATATTTGGTCCGGATCATACACATCAGTGTTTATATTTAGAACGTAAATTTGGTTTGACAATCAAACATTTCCTGTTAAAACACGCGGACGTGACAGAAGACACCATACTTTATGTAGCGTCAACAGTAAGTAACGGATCGAAATATTTGGTAAACTATTTTTTTTTAACATAACTTGATATAAAATTATGGTTTGAGTCCAGATATATATGTTTTTTATACTAGATAATTCACCATACATGTAAGTCCATAGCACTCCCAGTCTAGAAGAAAGACAGTATAGTATTGCTGAAAGACATAATCTTCCGTCTTATCATATGGTTATCTAACGGAAGATACACGTTAATTTACAAGCTTTATCTAATCCATGTCTCCATATAATAAAGGATATATTTTTGGAAGAGTTGATTTTATATAAAAACCCAGGACTTGTACAATGTATACATACAGTTGTACTTCATCTTGACATTACAAATAGCTTGCACATTCAAGCTGTAGAAATTTTTTCTACGCACGAAAATCTGCTCAAAAGACATCCTCACTTGGTCTTCTTATGGGAATCAACGTACCGTCAACTGCCCCAACAACATTGGACATACCAGACAAAGTATAAAAATCCTGCTTGATTTCTCTCAAACAAGGCTGGTCAAGTGGGAATTTTATTTTGTGCATAAGTGTGGAAACCAACGAATTTGTTACTGAGGATATTATCCTGCTAACAGAAGAACGGCTTATTCCATGGATGTCTCCTATCTCGGACAGGACCCCCCTTTTGAATAGTACCTTACAGTTGTCAAAACTTGATGCAAAGAGGGATGGCGAAGTTTCTAAGTGTTGGCCTCTCTAAATGAGGGGCAAGCATATCTACCAAGTCAAAAATACTACATCTATCTAAACGGTATCTGGGATGTCATTTAAATTGTCCATAATACTTGTCCTATCTCTGAAGACTCGTTCCCTCTGCAGTGCCCTGCTTTCATTGTTTCTGAGTATAAGTAATGCGACTCCCATCTTTGCTGATATCTCATTCTTTGATTTTAATTTTCAAAAAAATTAAACAGGATTGCAGAACCACAAATATAGTCCCTAGTGTGTGTAACTTACCATTTTTTTTAAATCTCTTCCAAATTTATTTTTTCATGTTTTATGCCTAATATAGTAAGTAGGGGATTGAAATTGCACTGTAAAAAAAATGTGTCATGCATTTAAAAGTCACTGCCTGTCAAGTAGTGATTTGGTCCAGCTAAAAAAGGTTAAAAATTAGCATTTCGAAAGCTAATTTGTCCCAAAAATAGTACAACACACTGTAAAAATATTATTTAGAAAGCGCAGGTGGGATTTTTTTAATTTTCATTTACTGTCTAAAGAAAATGCACTACGAAATAACTGTGGTCTCGGACCACATGTAATTGCTTATTGATATCTATATCCTAGCAATTACTTTCGTAAAATATTCATTAGAAGAAATAGTAATTAGTTTTCGTAATGCAAAATACGTCTTTTCGACAGATGTTAACATTAGATCGACGACACATACATGTACTTGAATAAAATCTTAACATCTCTTAAGACTAATAAGAAAACCACGGTAAAACATAAATTCAGATATCGCCGATCAAATTTATTCGTTCATAGTGTATCAATTTACGTTTTTTGATTGAGTTAAGCCAGCCAATTGATATTTTATCGTGTGGTTTTCTATGTTGTGATGTTTTAATATGCTATTGTTTCAGAAAAAGGGAGAAGGTTTGATTCCATTATTAAAACGTTTAATCCCGCTGCAAATGTTTGCACCTGTCCTAAGTCAGGAATCTGATGTACAGTAGTTGTCTCGTTTGTTTATGTAATTTATACGTGTTATTTCTCGTTTCTCGTTTTTTTATATAGATTTATAGACAGTTTGTTTTCCAGTTTGAATGGTTTTACACTAGTAATTTTGGGGTCCTTTATAGCTTGTTGTTCGGTGTGAGCCAAGGCTGCGTGTTGAAGGCCGTACATTGATCTATAATGGTTTTCGTTTTTTTAATTGTTATTTGGATGTAGAGTTGTCTCATTGGCACTCACACCACATCTTTCAATATCTTATTAAAGTATGTATATATGGGGTACTAATAATATGGGGCTATAGCATGAATAATGTCTTCTTTTTTTTTTTTTTTACATATTCCCCATTTCCATTCTCAATTGTATTAATATTGTGGAATATGACAGCTCTCTCGCAAGTAAATAAATCCTATCTGTTCAATATAAGGTCATACACTACAGGCACTGGGACAAATTCTACTGCATCTACTCAGCGAGAATAACAAACACTGCAGTAAACCTGCTATTGTAAAACCCCTTACTGATATTGTTAATTTGTCATTATCATCATCGACCTTCCCTGACCGTCATAAATGTTTTATTCCTTCTATTTGTGTTACATTTTATCCTTATAATTGGAAGCGTTGAACAAAATCCTGGTCCAATTGAACATGAAAACGATTTTTCTCGTGAAACTGATAACTCCATATCAATATGCAATATTAACATTCGTAGTTTACGAAATAAGATTGATTTTATTCAAAATTTCGCAGAAGAGTTTGATATTGTAACAGTCACTGAAACGCACTTAGATCCAAACATAAATAACGAAGAATTAATGATAGATTCATTTTCACAAAATATATTCCGTAAAGATCGTAATAACGCCGGAGGAGGCTTACTCATTTATACAAAAGATGATATGTCAGTCACCAGAAAAGGTGTACTCGAAAACCACATTGACGAAACTATCTGGGTGGAGATCAGAGGTAAAGGTCAAACTTTTTTATTATGTTGTACTTATCGACCGGAATGGTCAGGTGTTGAATATTGGACACGGCTAAATCATGCTATAGAACTTGGTTATCAGTATACAGAAAACATTGTGATTTCTGGAGACTTGAATTCAGATTTATTTTCGTATAATAATAATAAGTTATATGATATAATTCATCAATTTAATTTAAAAAACGTTATTAATAAACCAACAAGGGTAACTGATCACAGTAGTACGTTACTTGATCCAATCATTTTAAGTGATGCTATACAATTTTCTTTTTCTGATGTACTGAATGTACCTGATAACATCAGTGACCACGATGCCTCTATTATTTTTTTACAATGTCCAAAGTCCGAAACATTTATGACTTTATTTGAATAATGGGATAATTTCTACGGGACTATATAAACAAATTTGTTTATATAGTCCCGTAGAAGTCATAAATGTCGGTACTTAACTTTTGCAACTTTGAAGTGACCGATGCATTACCCTTATTAAAAGTCTTAACTACCCCAATACACTTAAAAGTAACATGTGTCATGGTGTTTATGTAACATGGTCATTCAGTTATCTGAATGAAGTGTTTATTCACATTATAAACCCCACTGGCTAAATTTGCACATGGTCAATAAAATTTTATAAATGGTCATTTATCCGGACAAGTGAAACTAAACTGTGATTATATTATACTTCAAACTTTGAAGGACATTTAAAGAAAATCTCTCTATAATAATAATAACAGATAACAGTAAATGAAATATGAAAATAAATCTGTCCAGGACCAAACCAGTAGATGACTCGTAGATCTTAGTATATAACTTGTGGTATGGACCTAGAAAATTGTAATTTGTGTAAACAAAACGTTTTGGACGTTGAGGCAGTTCTGCCTTGGTTGATTTTTTTCCGTAACTTGTACAATAAGTTATAGTATGCATGTTGATTTTTTTCTGAACGAAATTACAAGGTTCTGTTTTTGATATAGGGCAGAGACATATAATACAAGTATCATATGTCTCTGTATAGGAATATTTTTAACTTACTTATAAAATACAAAAAATACCCAGATCAGTGGAGACAGGACATGTAACCGAAACATGCATGCCAGTTATAGTTATTCTGATAATAGAAATTGACTCAAGTGACAATTCTGATAGTATAATAGAAATCGGACCTAGTGAAAATTTGGATGACACCAAGTGAAACACAAATGATGTATCTTATGTTATAGTTATTGACCAAGCAAGTCGGTATATGTTATTTAATCTGCACAGCACAAGATGACCCAATAACCCGAACGACGTAGGAGTTCGGGTTATTGGGTCATCTCGTGCTGTGCTGATTAAGTGAAATTATAGAATATGGAAAATTTGGGCACAGCATTGGAGAAGCTGTAGATTTTAAAAAGGTTATTTGTCAAAAAATTATACTGAAGACACATCTGTATTTGAATCAATGATTCCTGAGCTTCAATTTTCGCCATGTGAAGCAGTTAAAAAGCTTTTAAAAATATGGTGGTCAGGGTTCTCGTTCATGTAAATGAAAAGAGAGGGAGTTTCACTTATAATATAAATGCTAAAAGAAAAAGATGTTGTATAATTCCCAAAACCATATTAAATTAAACCCACACCACTTAGTAATGTATTTAACAATTCAAAGGAGAAAACTCTGAGAGAAAACTAACTGTCTAATTTATCCACAAAATAGTGAACGAGAAACTTAGTAACACAGTAACAAACTACAACCACTGAATCCAGCCTCCTGACTTGAAAATAGGCACATACAGAATGTGACTGCGTCAACTTTAGCATGCTAGTTGGTGTCCAATCCTCCCCTTATCAGGGATAGTGGTGTAATAGTACAACATAAAGATTACAATGTGGTGATTGAATAAAAAAAATCTATATAGGGTGTATCAATGCTTTTTTTATATAACAAAATCCATACTATAAGTTATTGGTCAAGTACTAAGTGAATTATAATTATTTTGTACAAAATGCTACATGTTCACAGACAATTGAATTTATTACAAAGGATAATAATAATATATACTGGAATGGTCCTGGGTCCAATTAATTTTATATTTTTATGTGATGTATGCTACTGAAATTCTTCTGCAAATACAGGGCCACCCGGTATCCCAAGTAGAAAGACCCCAATAGATATACATTGAAAGAAGATGTGGTAAGCGTGCAAATGAGACTATTATCCATTCAAATCAAAATTTTCAATTATCTTCAATTTCTACGGAAGATTGGCTGTCGAAATGCTAACATTCAAATTTTCAATAACAGTTAACAGCAAATAGATTATCACAATAACAGATAACAAAATAGAAAATAGTCCTATAACAGCTAACAAAGAATTAGACAATAACAGCTAACAGTAAATATATTTTCAGAATAACAGATAACAAAGAATTAAAATGCCCCATAACAGCATAACAGTTAAACCCCTTGCCCCCCCCCTCGTTTAACACTAATATCAGAAAAGCAATTCGAATAAGGGATAGATTACGAAAAAAATCAATTAAATCTAAAAAAAGAAACGGATATTTAAATATAAGAAACAGAGGAATAAAGTTAACAATATGAAAAAGGAAGCGAAAGAAAATTTTGAGAAAAACTTGGAAAATATAATACTAGATAACGCTTCAGATTCTAAGACTTATTGGAAAATTATGAAGATGCTGATTAAGCCAAATAGAGGATCTAATAATATACCCCCATTAAAAATATTCTTAATGATAATCGTTTTGAGGAGTTCGCCGATAGAAACGACGAGAAATGCGACATTCTAAATAAGTATTTTTGTTTCATTTCATCGCTAGCAGATGTTGATGCTCAATTACCCGATTTCGACAAAAAAACTAACAATTTATTGAATGATATAGTGATTAGTACTAGTGAAATTGTTGATATCATAAAAACTATAAATCCCAAAAAAGCGTTCGGCCCGGATGTCATTAGTCATAAGATGCTTAAAATTTGTCCCGACAAAATTGCAATTCCATTATGTATTATATTTAATAAATCCTTGCATCAGTGCAAATATCCTTCCAGCTGGAAAATTGCAAATGTTATAGCCTTATTTAAAAAGGGGGATAGTTCATTACCTTCAAATTATAGACCTATATCACTCATAAGTTGCATAGGCAAAGTCATGGAACGTGTTGTATATAAATATGTTTACAACCACTTACAAAGATTTAAATTAATTTATGAGTATCAATCGGGTTTTCTTCCTAAATGTTCAACGGTTCACCAACTGTTAGAAATATATAATTGCATATTGAACTCACTTGACAATAAAGAGATAAGTTGTTTCGTTTTTTGCGATTTCTCTAGAGCCTTTGATAAAGTTTGGCATGATGGTTTATTACATAAAATGAAGGCTTATGGTATAAATGGAAATCTGTTAAAATGGTTTAGAAGCTACTTAAGTGATAGAAAACAAAGGTTGGTTATCAAGCAATCTTCTTCAAAACTTTGCAGTATTTCAGCTGGAGTTCCTCAAGGGTCGGTCCTTGGACCATTACTTTTTATAATATATATAAATGATATTGCAGAAAGACTTATTTCACTGTGCAGACTCTTTGCAGATGACACATCGTTCAGCTGTGCGGATCGTGATGCTTTTCAGATAGAAACTGTGATAAACCATGATCTAGAACAGCTGAACGAATGGTCCAAAAAATGGTTAATATCTTTTAATCCAGATAAAACAGAAATTATGTTATTTTCTAATGTGGAAACCCCAGAAATGAACTTTATATTCAATGATAAAAATATACCTATTACAAATATGCATAAACATTTAGGGGTTACATTTAGCAATGATGCTAAATGGAATGCCCACGTTGATAATATTATATCAAGCACGTCTAAACATATAAATATGCTAAGGAAGTTGAAATATAAACTGAGCAGGAAAAATTTAGAAAAACTCTATTTAGTTTTTATAAGACCTTTATTTGAGTATGCAAGTGAGGTTTGGGATAATATTGGGGTAGGTTATGTCAATAAACTGGAGCAATTACAGCTCCAAGCTGCTAGGATAGTTACGGGCTAACCTATATTCACAAGCTCAAGGGCTATTTATGAAGAACTTGGATGGGAAACATTAGCTGAAAGAAGAGAGAGAAGAAAAATCCAAATGTTTTATAATATTAAAAATAATAATGTTCCAGAATATTTGTCAAATTTAATTCCCACAAAAATACAAAGTATGACGGTTTATCCTCTACGCAATGGAAATGACATCATTATTCCATTCTGCAGACTAGCATTAACTAATGGTTCTTTTATTCCATCAACCATACGTCTTTGGAATAATCTTGATGATTCAACTCGTGATGTGGAATCAATTAATAAATTTAAAACTGAACTAAAAAACCGTTACCCTCAGAGTAATATTTTTGTTCCGAAGCAATAGGAATTTGGAAATCGAAAATTGAATATAATTCTCACCCAACTTCGATGTTTTGCATCATCCTTAAACTATGATCTATATAGGGTCAACATTATTTCTGACCCTTCCTGCTGCTGTGGTGTTAATCGGGAAGATTCCTATCATTTCTTTTTTAAATGTATATTTATATTCAAACATACGAAATAAAATGTTTGAAAGTCTTCGCTGGCTTCCAAATGATTGTAAAATTAACATAGAACTACTTACCTCGGGTAGTTGTCTTCTTACTTTAGAGCAAAACCGAAACATTTTCAAAAATGTCTTTGAGTTTATTAAAAGTTCGGAAAGATTTCAAATTGTCTAGGTAGCAAACCATGATCGCACACACATCATCATCTAAGATTTTTTCTCCCTTTTTTTTTTGTCCTTTTTATTTTTTTTTAATTGGGTTTTTTTTTTTTTTTTTTTTTTTTTTTTTTTTTTTTTTTTCTCTGTTTTCAAAATAATTTATTCATTAATATATTTTTATTTTTATTTTCATTTTTATTTTTTATTTATTTTTTCTGTATTATTATTGTTTTCTTTTTCTTCAATCTTCAATTTTCCGTCTTTTGATCCATATTAATATATATATTTACCAAATTAGATATACCATTCTTTACATGCATGCTCATACATATATTTTTGTATTATATTGCTATAAATGTTAAATGGAGAAGACTTCATAAGTCTGTTTGACTTGTGTCTTATCCAATTTGTACTTTAACAAATAAAATATGTTTAAACTAAACTAACTAAAACCGTCTTAAGGAAGCTCAAGTTGCACCTATTCACAAAAAGAATAGTGTTTTAGAAAAAGGAAATTATAGACCGGTAAGTGTATTACCGGCTATTTCTAAAATTTTTGAAAATGCCATAGAAGTACAATTAGTACAGTACTTTGATAAAATCTTCAGTCCTTTTTTGGCAGCTTTTAGATCTGGTTTTGGATGTCAGTCAACTTTATTAAGAGTGATTGAAGATTGGAAAGTAGCCTTAGATCAAAATAAATACCTTGCAGCTATCCTGATGGACTTGTCCAAAGCATTTGACTGTCTACCCCATGACTTACTGCTACTGAAACTAAAAGCTTATGGTCTATCCAAATACTCACTTGATATGTTATATAGTTATTTAACAAAAAGAAAACAATGTGTGAAAGTAAACCAAAATTTAAGTGGTATGCTTGACATATTTAAAGGGGTACTACAAGGTTCTATCCTTGGACCCATCCTATTTAATATTTTATTAACGATTTGTTCTTTTTTGTAAAAAATTGTTCTTTATATAACTATGCTGATGACAATACTTTGTCAAAGTCTGGAAATTCCTTACAAGATGTAATTTCTGCTCTTGAGGAAGACAGCAATTATTTAATACAGTGGTTTTCTTCCAATAAAATGCAGGCCAACCCAGAGAAATTTCAAGCTATCTCTCTTGGCAAAAAAAAATACCTGATAAAAAGATTGTGTTTGACTTGAATGGTATTTCTATATAATGTGAGGATGAGGTGAAACTTCTTGGAGTTCCGATTGAAATTAAACTTTAATTTACACATTTCAAATATTTGTAAAAAGGCTGCAAGGCAATTAAATGTTTTGAAAAGAATTGGGAAACATCTAAACAAACTGAGTAAGCTTACAATTTACTACTCTTTTATTATGTCTAATTTTAGTTACTGCCCTTTGACTTGGCATTTCTACTGCATCCACACATCACTAGTAACACACTCAGCAGTATATATATAAAAGAAGATGTAGTATGATTGCCAATGAGACAACTCTCCACAAGAGACCAACACGACACAGAAATTATAGTAAATTAACCACATCATTGCGCTTTAGATGACTATGATGTATTTTGGTTTACTGCTTCATTGTTCCATTATGTCTTACGCCATTTTAATTATTGTTTATTGATTTCATACGTCATTCATGATTCAAATATCTAGCTTTTAAAACCTATAATTATTCGATTTAATTCTGTTCAAAGTAACCATTCCAACAATAGCTTATTGTATACAATTTGGGCTATTGGGCTTTAAAAACCTTGCAAATAAATTCTGGCCTGAGGTGTAACCTGAAGCACACCAGATTCGCCTGTATGTCTGAATCAACTTACGGTATTAAATTTAGTTAATTGTTGAAGATCGTACGTAGAACTATGATTATAAACGTCGCCTAATTCTTATATTAATATACATTATTACTTAATATTCAGGATACATGTGTAGAATATTTTTTTAAAGGAGATTAAATTTATAACAAAGAAAAAAAAACGTAGGGTGAAAGTATACTATACTGTCACAAATAGAAATATTAAAGAGATGCGGTATGAGTGCCATTAAGACAACTCTCCATTAAAGTCAAAATGTGTAAAAAGCAGAAAATTATTGAAGGACAATACTAGTTTATAACTAAAGGTAAATTCGCAATTTTCCAATTAAAACATTTATTTGTTAAAATGTCTATTAACAATTATTTTTGAACAAGTTTTCAAAATTTTATATCGAAGTACTCAGAAACCCATTGTACACATATGGATCGTTTTTCTATCCATCTGTTGGCAGGAATTGCTATTGACAGTCCATCTACTTCTGGTAAATTTGTTCGATAACAATGGTCATTCATTTGCACAATTAGAGGCTTAAGTTTTGTAGCATTAAAAATCAAAGCATTCATTGAAATATCTTCACAAAACCTGGCTCGATTCCACTCTACAAGAACTTGGTCGTTCATATATTGTTCCACGTACTTCCGGTGGAATAACATCGTTTTGCCAATTACAAGAGGCAAATCACGATGACGGCGGCCATAACCAGAATATTTGTTACCCGGAAGAACAAACCGACCATCCAATCCCAACAGTCTATCCATATTTTCAATCCATCGATATAACATCAACGATATCAAGGCTTCGTTTAATAGAACATCGTCATCGACGATTAATACAGCATCGGTATGTAGGTATTCCGATACATTGAAACGATTGTTCATCGAGTTCTCTTCGGGTGTGATAAACGTTATCGGTATATCGTAATGGAGATTTAAAAAGGGTTCATTCTTATTATTCCATATAAGTATTATTTGATTTATGATGTTCATTTTAGCGTACGCTTGCAAAATTATAGCATAATTAGGCAAGCGTTTTGTTGAAAACCCCATCAGAACTAGTGTCACTGCAGCGTTTGTTCCAACACACACGGTATCAAAACTATTCAATAAAGCGATAGTTAAACGCGGGTTAATACGAGCACAGGGTGATGTGTAATGAATTATTTCGGATTCCCAATTCGGTAAATGCTGATGTGAAATTAGTATCTGAACTTTTGTAAATCTGAAAGTGTCCGACATATTTTTGTTCATGCTCTCTGTTTGAATGAGTATGATTCTTTGAGTATTCACTGATTGATCAGCCATCTTTATCTCCTCAGTCAAAAATGTATAGTTTGAGTTTGATATGAAGAATATAATAGTTTGTTTGCCTGTATTTTTTTCAAAGCAAGCAGGTTGTTCTGGTATATTACTTTTCATTTCTTTGCCAAGTTTTTGGCCAATGAAATACACACCTTCATTTTTCAATGTACGTGAATTCGTATCCCAAGAGAGAAACAGCTCTTCAAACATTGTCATCACTTGTTTTGCAACTAACGACTTAATCCGTATTGGATGAATATGAAACTCGCGGTCGTCTGGAGAATTCGTAATACCTCGGTAGTCATCCCATAACCTTTCATGCCAGATAAATACACCGTTTTCTTTTAGTACAGTTACAGCAATATTCAGAATGGACAATGCGTCGTATACATTTTCTATCCCATTAATCATAACAACAGTGTCATATTTACGTGTGTGATTTAATAATTCGTTTGCATGTATTGATAATATTGTTGTTGGTAAAGATTCGAAACTGCCAGTTTTATAGAAACAGTTACCCACGTGATTAATATAATGAAAAGCCATTGGTTCCAGTAAAGTGATACTTGAAACTGCTTTATTTCTTAATATACTTTGGGATTGGGTAAACGGGCCCGCACCGATTTCTATTACATCACCTAAGTCGAATGGTAGTATTTCATGATAATTGATAGACTTAATATGAGCGTTTGTATCGCTATTTCTGTCCCTGTAATCCCATGCAAGATGCTTGACCCTCTGAGCTTTGTGCCAACGGTCACACGAAACAGCTAAAACACCGCTTTGGTCATTATAAAAGCATCCATCACTGAGGTTCGAACACGGTTTAAATATTTGTTCCTCACATTCTTGGCCCTGCCAAGATGGCATACAAAACACTTTGTTCAAAAATACGAAACTATTTGTCTCAAAATTTCCAAAACTTTTTAGAGAGGGTTGTTTATACGAAAATAAATTAAGTGAATTTTGAACGAACTGATTGAATGACCAAGTTTTTTTAAAATGGCCGATACACCAACCTTTTTGAGAACCCCGGTGAGACCATCCTGTTGCTATGTATTGCTTCATATCATAAACTAAATCAGTTTCGATGAGATGTTTCACAGCTTTGGTAACTGACGGCCATGAGTCTGTGCAATCATCTATTAAGAGCAGGTTATTTACAGAAGCAATTCTCATCATATTGATCGTGTCCAATTGTGGAAAGTGAGCGTGATGGGCGCCATCTATATGTATGACGTCACACTCTCCTTTGAATTTTGGAACTGTTTTTGTCGAGTCACCTTTAATTATTGTAATTTGGCGATTTGAAAACTTGTTTTTTATCCACGTTAATGATGTATCTTCGTACAAGGAGTTTTCCCATTTGTCAAATGCTGTGTATGATTCGCCATAAACGGTGTATAAGAACACAGCTGCACTATGACCGCCTGCAAACCCTATTTCACAGATATTCCGTATCGGGTAATTTTTGTTAAAATCTTTAATAGCAGTTATGTAACCTTGTATTTGTTGTGTTGCTTTTCCGCTGTAAATATTTCCAAATATTTTACTTTCTGGTACTTTTGTACGAATAAGTACGTCCAGTTCATCTAGCTCGTTCAACACCGAAGAAATATTGCCATAGGTAAAATCCGGTGACGTTAAGTTCCAAATGCCTTGGTTTATATTTGTTTCTAGCCTCTTTGTTTTTTTATTGAAACTTGTGAAATGAACATAATAAAATAATGAGCTACTGACACAAATTGTTAAGAGCAAAGTTTTCAACAAATATTTTCTTTTACAAATATTTCTGTACATCTTGTTGTGGAAAATGTTATAAAATATTCTTGAACGTTATCATATTGAAATAAGTGTTTATTTTGGATTTATATATATAATTATAAGAGAAAACTGTTTTAAATCCGTCAAATCCGGAAAAGTCAGGAAAGATTATTTCTGTATCCTATTTCTAAATACTGGCCATGTGTTTACACTATGTAATCATGTGTTATTTGTATTCTTTTAAAATAATAAAATGCAAGTTCTTATATTGAACAATGATAACATAAAAAAAAACACATGTGTTTTGGGTGGTTTTTGTTTTTGGTAAATGAAAAATAGTCAGAACTTGGTATTTGAATTTGAAAATAGAAGTTGTAAAATCAATTTCATACCTAGAGTCACTTCTAAATTGTAATAAACATCTTGCATGTAGAAAGATTATAAATATTACGGACAATTCAGGATAATTATACCTGGTTTCTATGTTTTTAAATTTAAGGCAAAATATTTGGAAAGCTGTAAAATTTGACAAAGTTTGGTTGAATAGATTGGTATCTGACATCTGTACAGCATATTTATGATTGATATTTCAATTGTGAACATGCATCAGATTTGCATTTGATTTACAATTGCAATTGTCGTACCGATAACATCTATTACTTCTGATGCAAGTATGAACAGAAAAGTAAAAAAAGTTCCAAATTGCCGTCATGCAATTTTTTCCGCCGCGAAATTAACGAAATTTTAAAATGGCGGTCTTTAATATTAGTTCCATTACTAAACTGGGGTTCGTGTTGTTTATTCTTAAGTTTTCTATGTTGTGTCATGTGAACTATTGTTTTTCTGTTTGTCTTTTTCATTTTTAGCCATGGCGTTGTCAGTTTGTTTTAGATTTATGAGTTTGACTGTCCCTTTGGTATCTTTCGTCCCTCTTTTACCAAGGGCTTGCTTTCTGAATGATAGTATAGTATGATGGATAAAATAAATATTTATTTGGCTGTATACCGGAAAATATAGGCCTTGTTTAATCCTATGGATTGTTCCTGAAGAAAAGATCATATATCTCCGGGTATTTAATACCCAAAGTACTTTATATCTATCGTATGGCATATAATCTTATTTTGTTTATTTCCGGATCTGTGGCTGCATTTTTAAATAGGAAACAAATACTTCTTATAATAAATATAGATATACTCCTACGGGGAGCGGAGATATTTTTTCGAACTCGGCTATATATAATATATATAAGAAATTTACCTTAAGGCATAGGAATGCATATTGACAGGATATATGTAAATATTTCCCTACTACACTTATCCCACGCTTTAAACAGATAACATTTAAAATATTCTTAGTCAAACTTTATCCGAGACTACTGTATTTCTTAAGCATTTTTTAGAGTAGTTTTGATAAAAAATGAAATACTATAAAATTAGTACATCTTCACGATTTTTTAAGTTCTTAGTTTTGATTATGTTGTTCTATTAATTCACCATTGTATCAGACTAGGAGAGGGATGAACCACCACAAACATATTTAATCCCGCTACATTATTTATGTGTCTGTCCAAAGTGAGGAGCTAATAATGCAGTATGTGTCTGTCCATAGTCAAAGAGCTCAAAAATGCAGTATGTGTCGTTCGTTGCTGTATTTCATATTATTTTTTTTGTTCAATGTTTTGATCGTACATCAGCTATGCTTTTAGTTTACTCGTATCAATCGTGTAACATTTTTGATGTTTTGTCTCGTTTTGTTTATATAGATTAGACCGTTGGTTTTCCGGTTTGAATGGTTTTACACTAGTAATTTTGGGGCCCTTTATAGCTTGTTGTTCGGTGTGAGCCAAAGCTCCGTGTTGAAGGCCGTACTTTAACCTATAATGGTTTAATTTTTAAATTGTTATTTGGATGGAGAGTTGTCTCATTGGCACTCACACCACATCTTCCTATATCTATTGATGTCTGGGCATTGTATTGCTTGCTATATATTCGCAGAGACATGTATAGTGATTAATGAATAAAATTGAGAATGGAAATGGGGAATGTGTCAAAGAGACAACAACCCGACCAAATAAAAAAACAACAGCAGAAGGTCACCAACAGGTCTGTGTCTCCTGTTATGTGGTTTTGCTACTAGTAATTGTTGCAAACTGTAAGATAAAGTAGAGTTACTCACTTTGTGGTAATTAAGACCTGAAACTGAATCCCCCCATCAATGGTAGCAACATACCTAATTTATAGTCCTGTACTAAATACATTTCAAATCTAACAATATGTTTTTAAAAAAGTCATGAGTTTTTTTTTTGTATAAATTTTAATTAATACGCAAATAATACATTCATGACTGATTGTTTTCGACTTATCTTATAAGTCATTTGTGGATTATTTTGAATAATAAAAAATGAAAAATGAAATTATAATAGCAATCAAAGACAAGTTCTTAAATATGAAAATGTCAAAATTCATTATACTTTAAATTAGATTGCTGGTATTCTATTACATATTCTGGGTACACTTGATCGAAAGTAAAAATTACGAATATATTCGGATTTCGCACATTATCTACACAGGAGTCGAAAAGTTCGAAGGGATCCAAAGGGTTCCTTGATGGGGGACGAACAAACGACGTTTCTCCAAGTGTATACTCTCCTGCTAAAACTCGAACAACAAACATCCGTTTTTTTCGTCCAAAATCCGTGTAACTGTCGGCAGTTTGAGCCATTTTCGCAAAATAACTGCCTTTGCCATATTTATGACCTATTTTACTACCACTGAATCGGAAGTCGAAGCCTTGGCGACATATTGCATCAACTATGTCTTCGTTAGTACCATGAAATAGTTGTAGTTCCATTACATTACCACCGCATGTTTTCTTCTTATTCATCTTTTCTCTTTTACTACAAAAAATCAAATTATGTAAATTATTACAAAAGTATTTTGATTTTTACCTCAGAATCTCTAAATTTGAATGTGTGTTTTTCGAGTGTTTTTCATATTAGCGGTGTCTTTTGTTTTAAAGAGGATATGAAAAATTGGATTCTTAGAACGTTACATGTATGAAAAATATTAAAGTTTGAATAAACAGTAAAACGGCTTAATACGATCTAACACTTAAATGACTATGCTCTGGAGTTCCGAATGAGGACTACTTGGACATATAAACCATATTACAATACGACCTGATATATCTGTATGGTCTGATCGCACCTAGCCTGTACAGACTCAGTTAAAGCCAAACTGATATGACTACTTGTGAAGATTGATCTCAATGGCATCATACCACATCGTACTTTTTTTTTAATATATAATGTCTTACAATGCCAATCAAATGACTACACGCGCTGACAGCTACATGCAACAATAGTCTAAAGGCATACGTGTCTATACAGCCTGAAATTCAGACGACGAAAACTTGCAGCTACATGACTTTACGAACCTACAGTCAAATGAATATACGGTCTGACAGCCAGATTACTATAGATCTTACTGCTAGATGACTTTACGGTGGTCTAGCACGTGCAGTGTAATGACTTTAAGTTCAGATAGATGAATCAAGGTCTAAAAGTAAGACGATGAACGTTTGTATTTTATGTATGCTGTTTTCATTTCATCTTCCTTCTGTGTGTTTTTTTTTCATATGTCAGCCAATTCTTCGAAATCATTTATAAAAATGATATGTACCGTAGGAAACTTACCTCGCATAATTCATCCATAATTCGCCGTTTTCAATCCTCTTTATCGATGTAATATTGCATGACTTTGGCATTGTTTCAAAAAACATTTTCCTTATCGTGCAGCCTTCAGGACCAGTCTTATGGCATTCTACCTGAATGACAAAGCGTATGTGTATAGCGACAGAAATAAACAATTGCAACTCATTTGTAAATATCTTAAGTTTGTGATATAAAGGAAAATCTGTTTGGTAAATGTCTTTTCGATTTACTTTTCAGTATTTGTTTAAACTTTCATATCTAGATTTTATCTCTTTTTTTCACCTTGGCCAAAAATAAAAAATCCTCCGTTAGTCCATCCTTTTCATCCACAAATTTAAGATATTTCCTTATAAAATATACATAATGCGTTTACCCTAGCAACCAATTCGTTATGAATAGGGGATTTGTCATGCAGTCAACTTTCCAACATCATTTTTATAAGAAAACCTTCTTTTTCTTAACACAAGATTGAATAGATAGGCAAAAGATTATTTATAATTATTTGGATCTGCTTACCCTTCCGTGGCACCTGTCCTCAACACCGTTTTAGATATGGTTTGTGTTGCTCATTCTTAACTTTAGTTTTTTATATTGTGTTTTGAGTACTATTTATTTACTGTTAGTCTTTTTCTTTCATTAACCATGGCGTTGTCAGTGTATTTTTTCGACTATTGCGTTTGAGTGTTTCTCTGGTACATGTATCTTTCGTCTCTCTTTCTTTATAGCAAATTATTTTGTATATATATTTTTATATACACCTGGAAAAAAGTATTGCAACACCAAAAGGAAAAACAAATTTATAAAACATCCTTTATTACTTTGTGATATTATTTATCGAAATAGAACTGGTTTATCATTATTTAAATCTCACCTGAGTTTAATAAATAAAGGTCAACTCGATAAGTCATAATTCGCACGTGCAGGCACTGTACCCGAAAGCTATAAAACAGGTGTTTCTATCCCCACTGATTGCAACCCTTTAAATTAGCAAGTTTGTAAAGTTATATGATTAAAACAATAGAATGGGTCTTCCACAGCTCTCAACTGTATTAAGATGCAGATTGTTGGCCTGCGAGCAGCAGGTATGTCGCTTCGACAAATTGGACGTAGTGTTGGTCATCACCATTCAACAATTAGTCGTATAGTGAAAAAAAAACCAAACAACCAATGATGTTAAAAGACCTAGCAAGATTAGGCCCTTTAACATCAGATAGAGAAAACCGAGCTTAGGAAGGCTGGTGAGAGGAACACCAAGTGAGTGGTTGCCATACCGAAGCCTTTCAAAGAGAACTGTAAGAAATCGACTTAAAGCTGTTGGTTATCGTGCTAGAAGACCAGTAAGGAAAATTTTGCTAACACACAGACATAAGCCTGCCCGTATGCAATGGTGCAGACCTCGCCGACGTTGGAGTTTATGGTCTTGGAGGAAGATCCATTGGTCTGATGAGAGTAGGTTTATGTTGCACACGGTTGATGGTCGGGTACGAGTTTGGCGTCAGCAAAATACTGCGTATGCTGAAAAGAACATCATTGAAACTGTTGCATTTGGAGGTGGATCGATTATGGTATGGGGATGTGTTTCACATGACTGTAAGTTAGCTCTTAAAACCGTTAGAGGAAACCTGAATGGCCAAAAATATCAAAGAGACATTCTTGCGGCAAGTGTGGTGCCTCACTTTGATAATCATCCTCTGAATTCAAGACCAGTTTTTATGAATGATAATGCTAGACCACTTCGGTCCCGTGCTGTTATCGATTATCTGCGTGGAGAAGCAATAACAACTCTTCATTGGCCTGCTTGTAGCCCAGACCTTAACCCTATCGAGCATGTATGGGACATTATTGGCCGAAAAGTGCGCGAAAGGGCACCACCAGTTCAGACACTTGATGAATTAGACAATGCACTTCACCAGGAATGGTTGCAGTTACCCCAACAACAAATTCGTCGATTGGTAGCAGGCATGAGAAGACGTTTAGAGGCAGTTATTCGTGTGAATGGAGGTAACACCAAGTACTGATTTTTAAGCCTATAAAGTTCAACGTGATGTAAACTATCGTTTTAAGATTTGTTTTGAAATGTCTGACATTGTTATATTCAATTACAGTAAAACTTCATTTTGTAATCAAAATTGCTGTTATTAAAAAAAATATCATACATTTTTTTTATTTCGTTTTAATGCCAAAGTTATCATTAACAATGTACCAATATCATTATACAAATATTTAATCATATTCTATCTGAAAAAAAGAAGTTAATTTTCCAAAATTTGAAAAATCAAGGTGTTGCAATACTTTTTTCCATGTGTATATATCAATTTTGTACATTATTGAAAAAATGTCCAAGCTTATTAAGACGTTACGCACAGTATTGGTGCTACGTTTGTAACGTCAGAAATGTTCATCGACGGAACGTTGAGAGAACGTTATTGAAGCCTGTGTTAACGTTTGCATCTAAATCTTAGCATCCCGCTTTTTGTTCTCTTCTTCTTCTTTTTTCCTTTCTTTCTTTATATAATCTTATTCTTTCAGTGGTGGTTAAATTTGTTTTGGCCTACAAGAACGTAGTTTATGAAAAAAAAATTAAAATGACAAAATAAACGTTACGTTGAAAATCACGGAAAAACGTTACAAGATTGCACGGTAACAAATCAGACTAGACATTTCGATTTTCTTATTATTTTTGTGTCTTTCATTATTTATTCAAAATTCTTTTTATGTGAGAAAGACTTCTAAAAACACATTACGAAAACAATACATAAATTAAAGAATAAGGTACACAATTGATTTATATTAAAGTTCGAATGTACAACATCTTTACGGAAACGTACATAATTTGTGCAATTAGCACACGGTAACAAAATGGACTAGACAAGCAAAAAGTTAAAATTCGATTAGAAAATTCCACTTCCCAACCATATTTTTGTACTATTTGTAAATGGTATTAAAAGCACATTAAGAATATATGTTTTTTTTTCGTTTACATATAATGGCATTCTATAAAATTTCTTACCGTAGAATCCATTGTAATTTTTATCTCCTTTTTCATATGTCTTTTTACATGTGTCTTTTGAACATTTCAATGCATCTTCTTACTCGCATATTTGAAAAAATGGCCAAAACGTCGGATGCGACGTCGTAGCGAATTGTGCTAAAATTTCGCATAGCATTTCCCACTAATTTGCGTGCAAAAATAAGATATTCTGATTCAAATTACTAAATAAACTCAATTTCCATGTTACAAGTTACGCTCATATTTTTTGACGTTTTTTCCCTTTAGGGTTATTTGATTTAATTTTATGTTATAACTTTATTATTTCAAAGATATTAATATAAAACTATAGTCTTTTAGACAATACATATCATACCAGTTTTCATTTATTCTAAAAGACATGCTCAAATTAGGAAGAAAACACGCGGAACTAGTAGGGTTCACCAATACTGTGCGTACCGTCAGATGTTTTCAAAGGAATTATAATATAAATATATAATTTGGAGTTAATATTGGTACAACATTAATTCGTTCTACTATCTGGACACATACCAAACTATAATGATGGATTAAGCCTTCTGGTCGGCGTCTTTTATCGAAAGACCATGACGACGGTATACTAGATGTTTGATCGTAGGTCAGTGGTGTTAGTACAAGTGTTGAACATGATGTTGCTCTCTTCATGGTGCCGGTATCAGCTGATCTGAAATTATCCAGAATTGTAGAACTAGCATATGAGGAATGAAATATTGAAAAAAGGATTCCATGGTAGAAAAAAATCACGGGGAAATTAAAATTCCGAATTAAATGTAAAACGACAATACTAAAAGATGAAAATATTTTAGAAATAATATACAGTAACTCTCAAATTATAGCATTAATAAGCATAATGTTTGAAATATGAAAAGAATGATGATTATTTATAAAGGTGTGCAAAAATGGTTTCTAAACAGAAATTCCATTGCTTCCTTGGAACAAATAGGGAAAAAAATTAAAATTGCAGAACCGGAGTTATTGTTCGCCATCTTCACAGTATTCAACCAAATGCTTTTGAGTTTTTCAATATGCATAATAAAATTAAAGATGATCCGATATTGAGATTGAGATTGTTCCAGAGAAAGACCTCATATTCTTTGGCGAAAAAGTGTCGTTTACAATTGTATTAACAACAGAACGTTTTAATGCATATTATGCAGTAAGTTTACAAGTATTGATGAATTCCTAGTCAAAGGTTTTATACTAGTAGGTGGTTGTAATTGAAGCTTCCGATTTATGGTTTCAGGTGAGAAAACTGGTAAATAAGGAATTTCAACCATTAGTTTTCAATATTAGAAAGACATAATATTGTTTCTGCTCAATTTACTGACTGTTTTATAATATTGTAAAATGTCAGCTTATAAAATCATTTCGAAAACATTCCGTTATAGATACAGGTCTTATCTGTTGCACACCAAAGTTAACGGTCTCACCTTAATAATAAAGTTTTAAAGGTTAGATTCCCGAATTACCTATTTAAAGGTGGTACTAAAAATGGTATAAAAAAACTGGTTGAGTATAATGTCGAAGAAAAGAGTCAGATATCTTCAAGGGTTAACTAAATTATGGAACGTCCAAATTTATCCTAATTTTTAAAAAGATCCAAACTAAAAATTATTTGGCAGTAAGGAAATCTTGACAGACAAAAACTCTTGGAAGATATTTAACAAACCCTTATAGTTTGATTCAATTAAACTGAAAGTAGAGCACCCGTCTACTGAACCTCTACAACGTACTTTCTCTTTTTCATCTCCACATCTTCAGCACAAACAAATACAGGCCTTCTACGAACGCATCTTTCTGTTTTATGGACCACATTTTTCTGAACCATTTTTTGAAAGTCCATTATGTAGTCGTGTCCACTTGTTTTGAACTTCATCTGACCACATGGGTTCTCGTGGTAATTCATTTCCAAGCTCGCACTGTCCAAAATAGTAGCATAACCTGTGACATTCTGAATAGTAAAACATAAAGGTATATATTTATAAGATTTTTCTGCCCAAAATAGCAGCATAACCCGTGGAATTCTGAATAGTTCACAACAAGGCTCTCACTGTCCAAAATGATAGCATAACCTGTGACATTCTGAATAGTAAAACATAAAGGTATTGTATCTAAAATGTATCTCACTGTCCAAAATAGCAACATAACCTGTGACATCATGAATGATAAAACAGAAAGGTGTTGTATCTAGAATGCTGTAGAATTTGTATTTTACCAGATAAACATGTAGATGTTTATTTACTGTTAGCACTGCCATGGTTTTGTAATTACACAGAATACGATGGATGGCCATGTGAAGGAGTATCTAATAACCCTTCCGGAGCACATGATATAGAAGATTAATAATTAAACAACAGTACAGAACACTTCATTATCCCTTAATTTTAATTTCTGCTATAAAGATGATGTGATTTCACTATCTTTGTTAAACGCATCCATCCCATGAAACTTGAAAAAAATGGATATAACAGGAACAGTAATTTTTCCTGCATATGGAGTATATTTCTACGAGTTGCTACGATTTCAGTGCTTGCATTTCCTATCATTATTTCCTTGATAGAGAGTTACAGGGAAACTTTTTAACCAAGAGTTACAAGTAATGCATTTGAAATCATCTGATATATTATAGAAGTCATCACGATAAAAAAGATGTGGTATGATTGCGAATGATATAATTATCCACCAATGTTTAAATGAAGTGGATGTACAAAACTTAAATTTAAAGAAAAAGAATTAACGTAATGATAAAAACAGTATTCAGCTTCCTCACACGTCTAAAATAAACAGACAACATCACCAAGTTGGTTGGCCGTTACGAACTATATGTTTCACAGATGACAACGGATATGTTCCAAATTGTGTAACCACAATACGGCTATCTTTCCTTACATTTTGAAAAGGCGAACTACCAAATAAAAATACTGACATGAGTAACATAACTGCTTACACTTCCGGGGAATATTAAATCTACCTCAGTTTTTTGTGGCGTTCTTGTTTATTAATTTGTCTCACGTGTGTTTTGTTTTGTAAACGGTTTTTTGTCTTTTGATCTCTTTTCGTTTTTTACCATGACGTTGTCAGTTTATTTTAGACCGACGTATTATTTTGAATATCTCTTCGGTATATTTCGACTCTCTGTCATATAAAGCTAAACATGAGCAACAGACACCAGCAAAATCCGCGGATATGTAAGAAGCCGGAAAGGCAAAACAGATGATGGCGCATCTTTGTCACCTGTCATGTTGCTCGTGTTCATTTTGTAGGCATTCACTGGAGGAAAATTAGAAGGGTTTGTGGTTATAATTCGAATATAATTATCCTTTAGATCATCCGTTGTGATGCAGACATTCTAAAACGTTCAACAAACGCGTGTTTACGTCTGTAATAAACACTTTCAAAGTGATGACTTTAAATTTATTATTTGGAACCCTTGGATAAATAGCTTTCAGCAAATTCTATAAAAATACATGATTGGAAACACAAGTTCTTGAAAATACTATCAACTTAGAGATATATGATGCTCTAGTTAGGCAGTTGATAAAGCACAGAGACGGTCGATGAAAAGTATGTACAATAAAGATGAAACTTCTTCACGGTAGCGAGAAACATTGACTTATCGGCTTTGAAATTTAAATACCTGTCCACCATAAACAATCCACCTTTCTCTTTGATCTTCCCAATACCATTTGTATTCTGTTGCTAAAGGTTGAAATTTCTGGACCGCTGAAGACTTCGTAGATAACCTTCTAACATTTATAAAAGTACCTTTTTTCTTCCCTGTCATTTGTATGAAATCTATATTCATTCGCATTTGCTTGCTGGAAAAGACAGATTAAGACCAGAATTATATTTTATGATGTATATGCTTTACGCACTTTGAAAGTTTCACCCGAACTATTAATAAAATTGAGAATGGAAATGGGGAATGTGCCAAAAAGACAACAACCCGACCATAGAACAGACAATAGCAGGTCACCAACAGATCTTCAATGCTGCGAGAAATTCGCACACCCGGATATGTCCTTCAGCTGGCCCCTCAATTAAGCCGCACTTTGTTGCTTTTATTCGAATTCGTTTGATATGTTTGAGCTTTTAATTTTACCATTTGATTGCGAACTTGCCGTTTTGAATTTACCTCGGAGTTCGGCATTTTTTGTTATGTCACGTTTCGAATATAGGCCTCGGTAGGGACCAATTTGTAGCTCCCTCTTCTCCGGCTCCTTTGGCCCTGTGAATTCTTTAGAAATCTGTCAATTTTTATTTTTGAATGGTCAAACGTGAATTGTTGTCAAATTTAAATTTTTATTGACAGTTACTGCCAGGTAGACAGCCGATTATGTCCATGAAGTATCATGTTTTCATATTCTATGTGCCTATCAGCTTGATTGCAGTGATTTCCCATACAAAACTTTTTTTAATTGGTAATGTTTGTTGGTTAACATTTTATTTTTGGCAATAACTGACGTAATGGTTAGACATTGGTGTTGTCAAGTTAAGATCTAATGGCCGACAATGTAGGCATAATTTGTACTTTGGTTAACATGGACATAACATACTTTCATTGGTTAATACAATTTAACACTTTTAAAGCCGACAATAACATTTTGTAAGCTTCAAAAGTGTTATATGAATGTAATTCAATCGTTCTTCATCAATTTCTCTGTCTGTTAACACATTTCAACATACATAATCTCTACACAGTACATACCCAAATTGTATACAACAGTCAACATTGTACACATCACAGTATTTCTGTTCAATCTCCACATTTGACGCTGGTCTGTAATCAGTCCATTCTCCTCTCGTGTCTTTAAACTGCCATTGGTACATACTACCTTTATGCTGCATGTTACATCTAGCTCCATATCGACAATTACCTCTCAAATAATAGATGCATATTTCATTAGACTCTGCCTGGAGTACACGTGGCTCATCAATGTCACAACTGCATGCTAATGATAAAGTCGACATGCCGGTAAACAGGCTTGGGTTTGATTTTGATCTGTAAAAAGGTCAAATTATCCAGAAATGTGAATTTTGAAGTGATGTGTTCATAATAATATCAATAATACGCTGCCCCCGAAAAACAAATGAATACTTGCGATTGAAATAAGAAATGCAATTCTTTTAGTTGTACACTTTTAGTTTAGTTTGTTGTTCTATATTTGAATAGTAATGCAAACCCGTTATATTTCAAGTTATCTGATATGCCACAGACAGGGTCGTGTCCAGGATATTTGAAAGGGGGGGCGTAGAATAAAATATTTCGCCGAGCGAAGCGAAGCGAAAAATTTGTGGGACCTTTTTTTGGCTTAAAAACATAAAATAATAGAGAATTGCACTAATGCAACGGTTCCTGACTTGGAGCATGTATATTTTAAAGTTAAAGTGTCAGGATGTGACATTTTTTATGCCGAGTTCTCTCCATTAATTGTCTATGGTATATTAAAATGATTGGATGGATCTTAATAGGAGTAGACCAATAACGAGAAATTCCAAACTCAAGGGTATATAGGAGTTACTTAACATTTCAATTCCTAGGCCAGGATTTTATTAACGAGAGGCGTGATTACGGTTGAGGGTCCATAAGGAAGCTCAGTAGCTCCTGAATTTCAACAATTTAGCATCAAATTATGAAGTTATCCCTCTATTTTTTATTAAGTTCGGGTTTCGTTGAACGACACACATGATACAAGACAAATAAACACTGAAGAATAAAGTTCTTTCGTTCTGAGTATTGCTTTAATGTGGAAATATACATATTTCTAGTATACATGTACCTTGACGCAAAACCTAAAATGAACACAGAAAAATACTGACGGACTCTCATTTTCAATTACTAGAGTGGATTCATTAGAACCATTTTACGTGGATTTCTCATGGCGTAATCGTCAATAATTTTATCAAAATCAAGTTTAATGTCTCTGTGAACATATAAAAGAAGCAGAGCATTTAGGCGATCCTCCTTCATGGTGCTTCTCAAATCATTCTTGATCAACTTAAGGGATGAGTTAGCTCGTTCGGTGGAGCTTGACGTGACGCTCGTCAAAGTAAGTAAGAAGAGAACTTTCATGATGTTTGGAAATAAAGTCGAGCATGCCCTTACATCAGCAACGAAATTTTACGGTTGATGATGACCCATCAGATTGGGGAATCAGTATAAAAAGAAATCAGAGTATGTGTTTAATTAATGAATATGATAAATTGCTTTTATTCTATACAATACTAGCAGATTATAACGATAGGCTTTTTTTTTTTTTTTTTTTTTTTTTTTTAAAAAACCATTACGCCCTTACCTGGACCCGCCCCTGACAGATGACTTGTGGCCATCAATATGTACTATATATGGCAAATAAATTCTCAACTAAATCCTTTTCTGCATCACTTACTACATTGTCATTACCTGATCATGTGATTCATAGGTTGTAGTCGTGCCACAAATCAATATTTGTATACATTACGACATCTTCATTACCTGATCATGTCATGATTCCTACATTGTAGGTTATCATCGTGCCACAGTAACTTGTTATTACCATTAACTAAATCCCCATTATTTGCAAACGCCATATTCAATGCAGTTGGTTATTATGATAGTGCCACGGTTATCGGTCACGTGTTATCGGTACCTCCTCGTCAGTATCATTGAATACATCTTCATAACTTGATCATCTCACTTTCTCCCGGGATGTGGTCTTTTCACAATTAAGAAGGAAAGGTTAAATTCTAACTAACATTCTGCAGACAGTATGCATAAAAGAGCTATGGACTGTATTTTTTTCCTACTTTGAACGATGTTTACAGATATCTACCTGTGTGACATTATGACGTAAAACGCGCGATTCTACGCCTGAGTCAATGTGTATCTAACCATTCAGTCCCAGTATGTAAACTATTTCAATCGTTTATGAGTGGATTTAACATAAATAAATTTCTAACAATAAGAAAGCAATGGATGAGCTTGTTAAATTTGATATATGCCATTTTTGCACATATGTGACTGCTGTCCCCCTATTTGTAACATTTTTACCTAATACGTCTGTTTGTTCTGTTAATGCATCGTTGTCAATTTGATGGTATTTGATGCGACTGTTATACAAGTGAGAGGTCTAGCTAGCTATAAAACCAGGTTCAATCCACCATTTTCTACATTAAAAAGGCGTGTACCAAGTCAGGAATCGTTGGATGTGTTTCAGCTTTTGAATTTGCCATTTATGACTTATATCTAGAAATTTAATATGAGGGTCGTTTGAGAACAAAACTTTACAACAAAAGAGATGGTTTCACCTTCCGAATTGTGACATTTTCATTTTTAAAACCAAGAATTTGAAGTCATCACTTCGTAAATTTTACTGAGTTTGATAACCGTTATTGAATATCCGTTTCACTGATGACATCGGATATGTTCCTTATGTAGTACACTACAATCCTGTTACCTTTTCACGAACGTGACCAATCGAATGAGACTATTTACCGGATTTGTACACCCTGAGCAACACGACAAGTGCCACATGTGGTGCAGTATCTACTTTCTCTGTCGGAGCACCTGCGATCACTCCCAGATTTTTGTACGGTTCGTGTTGTTGTTGTACCCCTATTTGAGACATTTTTACTTATTGTGTCTGTTTGTTTTGTTCACACATCGTTGTCAATATTATGGAATTGATGCGACTGTCATACAAGTGAGAGGTTTAGCTAGTTTTTAAACAGGTTTAATCCACCCATATGATAAGTACATAAGAAAATGCCTATACCAAGTCAGGAATATTACAGTTTTTATCCCATTCGTTTGATGTGTTTATTCTTTTGATTTTTCCATTTGATTAGGGAGTTTCCTTTTGAAATTTTCCTCAGAGGGTTTTTGTGATTTTACTTTTTACTGGCACTTCATCGTCTATGTCACTACCTAGATCGTCATTACCTGAGCATGCCACGATTCCTTGGTTATGGTGGTGCCATAGTTGATGATACTTCATCTTTATTTTCACTGATGTCATTCTAATTACCTGGTCATGACAAGATTCCTGGGTTGTGAACGTGCCATAGGTGCGGGTGCTTCATCGTCCGAATCACTGACGTCATCGTCCGAGTCCTCAGTGAAACACTCTTTCAAATTTTCTATAATTCCTGTTGCAGTCTGCTTTATATTGATGCCATATTTTACTAGAAGTTCTAGAAAATCAAGAAATTGAAAATTAAGATAATTAACAAACGATACTAAAGATAACTAATTGTAAAGTCTTTAAACGTCATTCAGGATTGAACTTGAAAAGATTGTTTGTCTGAAACAATTTTGTTTTAAATAGATTCTACTTTTACTCGTCTTTGTCTAATTGAGCAATGCATTCATCTTTTAAACGTTATATGCTTTAATACGTTAAAAAATTGTCACTTCAGATATTTCAGACACTAAAATATTCACATTATTTCCCCATTTATTTTGTTAAGTTTTATATCATCAGATGAACAATTGCAAATGCAACAAAATAAATTCATATCAATATTCAATATCGAAATAATAGTACAAAATATTCATATTCTTTAGTTATAGGCTCTAAAAAAAGAAAATCAAACTTTTTGACACTAGATAAAATTTCTACCTTTCAATTGAGGATGCAAAATGTTATGATTTCGCTTGCATCTTCTTCTAAAATGACAGGATCCCGTAACATACGGTTTACAAATATGCAGAAATTTACAGCCATCTTCCTTTGAACACCCTTTTTCTAAGTTGTAAAATTTGCATATTGGTGGTCGTGTCACCTGGCATCTATTTCTAGGGATTTTGAAAAGATTCCTTAGCTCGTCGACATCGAGTTCCCCCAAATCGTGATATTCTAAAAGTGCCTTGTTATAGTCGGATTCTAAATTGTGACCAAAACGGCATCTAGAACCTTTGACGGTACAAGAATTTGATAAAAGATAGAATTTGCAGATGTGTAATTTATTGCAATTTTTTTCGCAATTTCTTCGTATTCCGCTGTGCGATGAACAGAGCTCTAATGTGGTTTTTGCTTTGATAAATTGAATATTTAATTTTTCTTCAACAAAAAAGTTGCTATCGAATTTTCGTAGCAGAGGAAGAAATGAAAATCGAAAATTTCTTCCAAGACTTTCCTCTACTTTCACTTTTAGATCTCCAATAATTAAACACCCATATTTGGCTTTGCAGAGAACCTGAATAGCAGCTTTGACGATCTGTAGGTCAAACTTCTTTAAATTTCGTTCTGGTTTGGGTGGTAGTTCTCTTAAGCCTGCCATGTCTTATTAGGATGATGACTGCTTGTATGAACAAATCCTATGTGTGTGATTGGTACATCGATACACAGGTTTAACCTAAAATAACAAACAAAAATCATACAGTTAGAAGTATTATTCCATAAATGTAAAGATTATTTTTCGATAGAACAAAGATTCACTTTTGTTTTTTTATATATATTCTTAATCTAATTAAAATTCAGATCTTAAACTATACGTTTCAGTACACCCATGCTTAAATTTTCATTTCAAATGGAAATTTCAGTTGTTATGGTTTAAATGAAAGTTGTCGGATTTGTGATTCAGAACATTAATAATGAACACAACTTACATCTATTTTGATAAGTTTAAACTGTATTTAAGTCCGATTTTTGGGGTATTTGTGTGCGTACGGTGTCAGAAAAACACATTTCAAATGATATTTTTCCGATTGTCTGATCGCTTGATATCTGCAAAAGGGACTTTTTAAGAACGTAAATTATTATTCTAACGAACCAATTGTAGCTTCTTTATCATTGTATGTAACAGATTATCTACAAACTAAATGCAATCAGCGCACGGGAGGTTCGTGTCTATCCTGTTACCGCTACTGAAATCAGTCGTTAAATTATTCTCCCTATGTATATTCAACCAGTCAGTGTTGATTTCAAAAGTGAAAAGTAATCTTTTCATTTAAAACGCCTCGTTTCTTGAACGACAGTGTAGACAAAAATAATTTCAAGACATTTAGTGAAAAAAATATAGTGTACTTTTTTCATGTCTATGCTGTTGCCAATTTTGATTAACTACACCAATATTATTCTTGTAAAAAGTGCAATAATGTGTTTGAAACCAAATGCACAATAGAAAACCATAATCACTTCACCAAAGGGAGTAGTTATTTAACAACAGCAATCAAAACCGAAGAAATTTGTCTATCCTGTTACTATGGTAGCTATGATTACAGTAACAGGATAGACAATTGTAGACAAAAACGTCTTTAAATTTTTTATCTTAACATATAGGTGCAAAATGAAATATTTCATTGTTTGAACTCATCTTAAGGTTATAACGTCTTTTAACTTCCCAATTAAGCATTTGCAGGTGAAATGCTGATATCGGTTACAAGATAGACAACTAGAGGCTCTAAAAAGCCTGTGTCGCTCACCATGGTCTATGTGAATATTAAACAATGAACACAGATGCATTCATGACAAATTGTGTTTTGGTGATGGTGATGTGTTTGTAGATCTTACTTTACTAAACATTCTTGCTGCTTACAATTATCTCTATCTATTCGTTAGTTTCAGTGGAAAATGTTATTGAAAATCTACAAATTTTATGAAAATTGTTAAAAATTGACTATGAAGGGCAATAACTCCTTAGGGGGTCAATTGACTATTTTGGTCAAGTTGACCTATTTTTAGTTCTTACTTTGGTGTAAATTTTGCTGGTTACAGTTTTATCTCTATCTATAATAATATTCAAGATAATAACCAAAAACAGCAAAATTATCAATTCAGGAGCAGCAACCTAACAACTGATTATCCGATTCATCTGAAAATTCCAGGGTAGATAGATCATGACCTGATTAACAATTTTACTTCCTGGCAGATTTGCTCTTAATGCTTTGGTTTTTGAGTTAAAAGCCAAAATCTGCATTTTACCCCTTTGTTCTATTTTAGCCATGGCGGCCATCTTGGTTTGTTGGCCGAGTTACCGGACACATTTTTTTATTAGATACCCCAATGATGATTATGGCCAAGTTTGGTTTAATTTGTCCCAGTAGTTTCAGAGGAGAAGATTTTTCTAAAATATTACTAAGATTTACAAAAAATGGTTAAAAATTGACTATAAAGGGCAATAACTCCTAAAGTAGACAACTGACCATTTTGATCATGTTGACATATTTGTAGATCTTACTTTGCTGATCATTATTACTTTACAGTTTATCTCTATTTATGATAATATTCAAGATAATAACCAAAAAAAGCAAAATTTCCTTAAAATTACCAATTCAGGGGCAGCAACCTAACAACAGAATGTCCGATTCATCGGAAAATTTCAGGGCAGATAGATCTTGACCTGATGAACAATTTAATCTTGTCAGATTTGCTCTAAATGCTTTGGTTTTTGAGTTATAAGCCAAAAACTGCATTTTACCACTATGTTCTATTTTTAGCCATGGCGGCCTTCTTGGTTGGTTGGCCGAGTCACAGGACACATGTATTAAACTAGATACCCCAATGATGATTGTGGCCAAGTTTGGTTAAATTTGGCCCAGTAGTTTCAGAGAAGAAGATTTTTGTAAAAGTTAACGCAGGACGACGACGGACGACGACGGACGACGGACGCCAAGTGATGAGAAAAGCTCACTTGGCCCTTTCGGCCAGGTGAGCTAAAAAGGTAAGAGGATAAACTTTTATATAGTGGTATATCAGAAACGTATTTTCCTTTAAACAGAGCTTTTTCTATAAAATTGGGAATCGTAGATACGAATTTCTTGTTTTGGGTTACAATAATTCATATTTTGTGAAGAATCACACTGAATCTTCCAAAGATATACTGAAGATGATATTATCAAAATGCTGGCCTTGTAATCGACAATATATATGTTGAGTTTGGAGGATTTATATTTCAACAGACAGTCGGTATTCCAATGGTTATACTAATTGTGCACCCTTGCTGGCTGATTTGTTTTTGTACTCGTATGAAGCAGAATTAACTCAGAACCTTCTAAAAGACAAAAAGAAAAAGCATCTTGCGAAATTCTTTAATTTTACTTTCCGATATATTGATGATGTTCTATCATTGAATAACCCATACTTCAGCCAATACTTACATCTCATATATCCTAGTGAACTTGAAATTAAGGATACTACTGATACTAGAAGGACTGCTTCATACCTTGATCTTTTCCTCAATATTGACGTAGATGGATGACTACTCACGAAAATCTATGATAAACGGGACGATTTCAACTTCCCAATTATCCATTTCCCATTTCTCAGCAGTAACATACCCTTTGCCTCTTCGTATGGTGTTAACATATATCACAATTGATACGTTATTCACGTGGTACGGTACTTATCAATCCCAATTTCATGTATTTAGTTTAAATGTTTAATGTTATATTTGTAATTCTATTCGGATTTTGTCCAGTGTGTTAACGTCTTTTCTATTATATTTATGTGTTATGAAAAAAAAAATTAATCACCGCATCCATTTATTACATTTGATTTTTTCCAACGTAATATGTACAATAATTTCCGTTTGATTCATTACAAACTGGACATATGTATATTATAGTTAATTGCTAGTAATAAGTATTGCAATATGCATTGTGTTTAAATATAATATCAGTATTTAGTTCTATTATAATCTTAAATCAATCCTAATTCTATCTTACTTTTGAGATATAGTTTTTCATATGTGACGTCATTTTTAAGCTGTTTCAGAAATTTCATTAATTCAACTGTGACGTATTTTTTGTGTCTTTTCGCAACTTCGTATGTGACGTCAGTTTACTTTAGGGAGCTACCATTTGATTTTTATGGGGGGGGGGCTAGGATGAAAATTTTTGTCCTGCATTTTTTTAAGTTGTAATCTCTGTCCTGCCTTATTATTTTTCACTCTTTTCGGTCCTTTTTTTTTTTTTTTTAGTTTATCCTGACTTTTTTTTACATAAATTGTCATCCTGACCTTTTTTTTTTGCAAGTGTCTCATCTTGCCTTTTTTTTTACTCAAAACTCCTGTCCTTCCTATTTTTGTCAAATTTCATTCTAGCCCCCCCCCCCCCCCCCCCCCCCCCCCCTAAAAATCAAATGGTAGCTCCCTTAGTTTCATTATGTATATCTTTTATATTCTTTTGATAAAATTTACTGTTTGCAATAGCATTAATTGTTCTAAATAATAAGGATGTTCTCATCCCATTAAAAACACAGCCGTATTTGACACTACTTTTTTCAACTTTTGATCTTCAGTGCTGTACAACTTTGTACTTTTTTCACTTTCGATCTTTTATATCTGGGCGTCACTAGTGAGTCTTGTGAGGACAAGGCGCGTTTTTTGGCGTATCAAAATTTTAAAACTGATGCTTTTTGTTATCTATTAATCATGTGTTTCTTTGTCTAATACGTTCTCCTACTAATTTGTATTGTAGTCCTGTAATATTATGTTGTCATTTTAATGTTATGTTTAACATAGCCATTAAAGTGCGAGGCTTGGCATGCCACAAAACCAGGTTCAATCCACCATTTTTTTCTTGTAAAAAATGTCATGTACCAGGTCAGTAACATGGCCATTGTTATAGTATTGTTCGTTTCTTTGTTACATTGTAACGTTGCGTCGTTTGTTTTCTCTTATTTTTGAGTTTAAATTCACATTGCGATAAGACGTGTCACGGTAATTGTCTATCCCAAATTCATGTTTTGATTTTGATGTTATATGTGTTATTCTCGTGGGATTTTGTCTAATGCTTGGTCCGTTTCTGTGTGTGTTACATTTTAACGTAATATAAGCTTAACATTTTATCTAAACCTTTTCTTGATAGCCAAAAATTTCTTTTGAAAATGGTACCAGGATAAACAAAATAGATCAAAAAATGTTTCAAGATATTCTTGTTTTACATCATTAAGATTGAATCTTTTAATATGTTGTTCTTAGAGTACTGTTTGTTTTGATTTGCCTATGAAGAGAGTCGTATGAATAAGTAACTTTTAATAAATTTTTCAATTTCAAAATTCTACATTTTTTGAAAATTACCCATATGGTGGTCGTCGAAGACCATGACGAATTCGGAGATCAAAATAATCCTTAAACTGATGTTTTCTTGACGAAAAAAAAATATTTATGAATGCGTAAATAAACTCACCACAGATACAGGACCGCTTATCAACTACTTAATACTCATTAGTCAATGTTAGTAGCGCTTGAATAAAACAAACAAGTAAACGATGCAAGATTGCTGAGTTAATCAACCCCTCCAAAATTGCATTTTACGTTTTGGCAATTTATATTGTCATAACGCCTTACCGGGTCATCGGATTGTCTAATTATTCTGCAATTTTAATCATAAGTGTATGTTTTATGGGTCAAAAGAATATTTGTAGAGAGACCATTGTAGAACATAATAAAAATGCTTTTCATCAGTCAACATCTTTCTTATTATTTAACATCATCCATTTATGTTTAATCAATATGTTATGGATACCTTAAAATATGTAACAAGTCGGTACGAAGATAATGAGGGTGAACAAGAAACCGTATCACAGGGTAAGGGACCGGTCAACATTTATCGTCACATAGGACCGGTAATACAAATAAAAACATTTAATAAAAGTTACAACCCTATGGCTTTCTGACTGAAAAAAATGTATGTTCTATGCCAACTTAGTAATAAAGAAGTTGGTGTCCTATCCTACTTTTCCAATGTATTGTAAATAAAAGTATACTTAATAGAGGCATTTAACATATGTTTTCTTTATAATATGATTACAAGCAACAGTTTTATGTTTTATTTTGTTGATTCACAAACAATTACAGGCATGGCATAATCATAAATTACACTATGAATATATCATTGATAAAAACAAAGACATTGTATAATGCAATCAAACCACAAATAGGTGTTTGTTAAACTGAACAATTAATGAAGCTGCGTGTATCTTAATATATAGAATTTTATCAATACCTTTAAATATTAATTATAAAAACAAGCTCCAGGAGAAACATGATATTTGGTTAAACTCTTTATATATATTTGAACCTGAAGACCAATAGGGTGCCTTTGAATGTGTTTTTTATTAGGAATGGTAATAATTGCTTTGACATTTTCCCATTTACAGAAAATGTACCTGATGTGATCCTCCGAATGATTTTTGGTTGATGTAATGTACATGATGTATGTTTTTTGTACTTCACCATATACCTTCTTATTACTGAGTTTAATAATTACATGTACATGTAGGTAACTCTGCAATAAAGGAGGTATATCATGTATAATGAAAAGACTGAATAAACAAAAGGAGATATGACTTTTTAGATGTCTTTACTGCAATGTTTGAATTTTAAAATGACCATTTATCTTAGTAATAACAAAGATAATGACAAACAAAGAAAAAGACAAAATCAAAAGAAATGTGAGATAAGACCAGAAAAGGAAACTAGAACGGTGCAGTCAGTTATTCGAAATGTGAGGAGGAGATCATTGTACTGAATTCTTTTTACAGCGCTGTCTGGTGTAAACCAAGTAACAGAAATGGAAGACATTACACAAGTGTTTCCTGGAAAAATCAGCAGGTTTGATTCTGACTGTCTTTCGTATATGCTGGAGGAGGGGTTCTTCAGAGAATCAGCTGCAGAAATTGTAGAAAGTGTACTGTAGCGCTTAGAGTTTTTAACAGTGTACATTATATGTTGACAGGAGTTAAAATTTTCTAAATTTCATGCAAATTTGGGTCCCAACTATACAATATAATTCAGCAAACAAACTGTCAGTCTTTTCAATCTGTAAATTTCTAGATCCATCTTTTCATTATAATTAATCATGTTTATTACATGTAATTCAACAAAATGTAAATCAATGTTAAATTATTTTGTAAGACTTCTAGTTGTTATAGATTGATTTCTGTTTCTATTTTTTGTTTATGCTTACTACATGTAATTTTTTTTAGTTATAAATTTAACTGTTTTCATGCAATATACTGTACATGTATGTATACAATTTGCCTAGCCATACAACATTTGGAGTCCTAATGCAAATCCAATCCATCACATTTAAAATTATTAAATACATGTACTTTACATTTTATTAAGATTATTGAATACAAAAAAAACAATATATGTAAACTAAATGAACATGTGTTCCTTCATTTTGTATCCTGTTTTTTCTGCTTCAAAAAACTCAGCAAAATTTTTGTCAAATGTGGTTTCATATTCTGATTTTGTTATGCACTATTTTTACAATATTACATGTAAGTAAGAAAATCTGTTGTACTGTATAACAAAAATGTCTATATAATTTTAAAAAAACATTTAAAATGATTTTAGAAAATAAATACCTATCTGTTTCTGGTTACAATTGGTTGAAAAATTAGGTAGGGAGGTTAAGAAGTTATGTTTCTATATTGTTGTATCATGGTACATTTTAATGATTTCTATTTATCAAAGATTTTTTTTTTTATCTTCCATGTTATTTTTTTTGCTATATATTTTGTTTGTTGTTTTATCAATTTAATTTTTTTTTTTATTATTTACATGAGAATTTAACTTGATTTTATGATTTTTCTTATTCTAGTCATAACATGTAGTTAAAAATGCATAACTTTATTGACATTATTTTTTTAATTCAATTTATTAGATTATTTAAACATTACTGTTTACATGTAAATAGTTATTTCAAATATGTAAATAATTCCAATTTCATTAGATAGTTAATATATCTTCTTTTACATTGATATATTATAGACTGTTATTTCAAGTTTTTTTTTATAAATGTTAACAAAAATTAATTCAAAGTAATCGTTTGATAAAATCTTGTGTCCTGGGGAAAAAGAGATGTCCCAACAAAAGCGATTCCGGAAAAAAAGTATCTGTCCTACTGCACTTCGCACCGGTCCTTTGTGTAGATTAATATTGACCGGTCCCTAAAACATGTTGATGTTAAGCCTTATTACAAATTTCAGAAAAGGTCTGATTCGCAGTTCTGAGAAAAACGTCTATGGACATTTATGCAATTGATGGACAGACAAAGATCATAAAGCAATAAACACCCGGTTTGCAGCGGAGGTGTGAATAGCGGGAAAAAATGGTTGTTGCGTCTCAACAAACATGGACTTATGCAGCCAAACAGACGCCAACGCAAAAGTTGTTGTATGATACTCAAAAGCATAAATATAAACTAAATTTCCCGATAACTTCTGTATAGCAAGTACTACCTCAATTGGAAAAAGTGGATATAAGGGTTAACTTAACCATCAAAATGTAAACGAATAAATTACATTATCTAAACACTAAGAAAACTGATCGCGAATGTGATTCATATCACAAAAAGAAAAATCTCCAAATGAAATGAGAATTTAGCAATTCAATCACAAATAAAGTATGTTAACAGTAAAATGTTTTATTAGACAAAAAAGATTTTGTTATCTAAATGTTGTAAGCAACATTAAATAAATAATGTGTGAATGATAAAAGTCAGGCAAAAGATACCGGATGGACATTCAAATTTGAAAATAAACTTACAACGCCATGGCTGAAAAAGAATATGACAAAAAAAACACAAGTGTACACGAAACATAACATAGATAACTATAGACTGAATAACATGAACCTCACAAAAAAAAACTGGGGTTGATCTCGTGTTTTCTGTAGGGTAAACAAATTCTGATCTACGTGTACGGTTTAAATCCAACGGGAAATATCTCTTGTTCATCAGTATTCTCGACACTTATTGATACTGAGTTCCTTTGTACGATACAGGCCTTCATTATTGTCATTTAAATATACAGCCTTTATATCGAGTTTTATTTTATATATCGTTTCTCATGTTTTGTGTTGGAGTTTGTCCATTTCTTATATTCCTGGAACGGCAATTTTTTAAAATTGATCAAATAAGAACACTAGTAGCTTGAACATGTTCAATAAAAACTAATGAAACCAAAATAACCCTAAAGAACTAATAAAATTTGAAGGTTATTATATCGAATCGAATTTAGGTGTAACTCCATCAGGGGTCAATTCCCAAATAACATAGATGAAATTGATTTGTTGAACTATCTTCCTGCATAATACACGTAATAAGCAATAATAGAAATATTTTAAAAAGATGAAAAAATGGTGTATTACTAGTATTGACAATCATAGAATATGTATGACTTTGTTTATCATGTTTACGTGGCAGACAATCAGAATGTAAGCGGAAGTAATAAATAATCTATATATGCAGTACACATGTGCAATTGTATGCATTAGAATATATAAATGTAAAAAAAAACTTACCAGTTAAAGTAAATTACAAAAGATGTATAAATTCAAATGCGGAAAAAAATATAGTACTTTTTACCGCCATGCTGCAATCAAAATATTGACACAAAATACCTGTTACTGCAAATATTGACATAAAAGATATCACAGGTAGATAAGATGCACCTTGAACTTTATTGACATTTAAATATCAATCGCGTAATATACTCGGTATCCCGATGTGCCTAAACATATGAAAATGAACGATCATTTTTTTAGTTGTATCCTACTTTGTTAGTCAGAAATATGAATCTTTTTGAAAACACATTGAGTGTCTTCTTTGGATGTTTTATGATATATACTAAAAGTACTGATAAAAGATGCATTAACGATATGATACTATAGCAACTATGGTTTTCCAACAGTAAGATCATTAATTGATATAAACATAATTTGTAGCAAGCTAGACATTTCAGCGTGTGTGCTCTTGGTTGGGTTTTTTTTATCAAAATTCTTCACTACTAGATTTCTTCACTACTTTTTTGAACATATTTTATAAATAGATTCGGAAAATACTATTATGGAATATTGCTCTGGACTGCGCCGATGTACTATCAATTCCCGAGTCAGTTCACTCATCACTATAGCTTTAGAATTTGTAGAATACTTAATACGACACATGGGGAGGAGTATTCACTAGGATTGAAATGACACAGTTTATTAGACACATTAATGTGACAATGGCTTATGCAATGAACAATGAAATTAAAGCATATTTTCAATGAGTAATTCACCATGTGAATATATTTTTGCTCTAAAATATAGAAGAAATGTTCCGAAATACTTAAAAAAAGATTCGTTCGCGTTGGGACCTGAGATTTATTTTCTTCAATGAATCTCATGACATGCACTTTCATTTTCATAGGTTGACAGGTATGGCTCAGTCATGCAGCTAACTGTCACTTGCCAGTACTTTGGTACTGACATGATTCATTACAAACTTTTTTAGAATTATCCGTTTATAAATTTCATATTTATAAAGAAACAAACGTTTCAGCTCCCTCAGGCAAAGCTGGCCTTCATTTTGGCAATTTATTTTTGGTTTTTCTTGTCAACCATATGACTCGTCAACTGTTCCTTTTTGTATACATCTTTGGCTTTTAAATATTTAGCTTTGGGAGCCTTCCGATGAAAGATAATCTAGAAAAGCGCTTCCAAAGCATACAGTTTATATCATAAAATTGAGAAAGTAAAATAATGATGAATGAGTCAAAGCGACAACCACCCGACCATAGAGCAGACAACAGCCGAACGCCACCAATGGGTCTTCAATGTAGCGAGAAACTCTTGAACCCGTAGGCGTCCTTTAGCTGGCCCCTTAAAAATATGTATACTAGTACAGTGATAATGGACGTATTTTCACTCTTTGAATGCATACTCACTCAATGCAAATTCTGATATTTTCCACTAACTAGGCCTGTAACTCCCTGATGTCATTACGCAGTGGTCTAAACTTTTTGATCTCATTGCAACAGGTATTCATAAATAAACTCATCACATATACCATGACTGAAATTCTGCATTTTCGCCAGACGCGCAGTTTGTCTACAAAAGACTTGCATATCGTTTGTACCGAAATTGATATCAACATTTATTTTCAAATTCAAAAGTAATTATGCAAGTATGACAATACCTTAATCTCATTAAAATCAGCTGTTAGTTTTTCGCTACGATACTCTCTACCCTTAGAGAGTATAGCTTATCATTACATCTGATTTTAATGAGGTTGTTAAATAACTCGTTTTATAGATCAACTAATCATAGATACCAGAATTATTTTTTTTATTTACGCCAGACGCGCGTTTCGTCTACAAAAACTCATCAGTGACGCTCGATCTAAAAAAGGTAAAAGATATCCTAATAATACGAAATTGAAGAGCATTGAGGACAAAAAGATTTACTTTTCATCAAAACAATCAACGCAAAATATTTTAAATCAGAGTTATATATAACCTAAACTGGTTAATAGCAACATAACAAAAACAAACTTTCAAAATCAAAGTTATAGCTAACCTAAACTGGTTAGTAAACAGCAACATAACCAAAATGAACTCCCAATGTCAAAGTTATATAACCTTAACTGGTAATCAACAACACAAACTGTTATCACAGAGATATGTCTCGCTTTTTTGTAATTTCGTAAATGCAAATGTTGAATAAAAAATTACAAGACTTTAACATGTAAGTTTAGCAAATATACAAAGTCAATAAACTATGACTGAAGGTACATTGCTAAACAATCTCCATGGAAATGACATGAGCCAATGCTAGTACAACTGCATGCCAAATATCATTGACCTGTCATTAAGTAGTTCTCTTGAAACAAACACAAACTCATACATGTAAAATAAGCAAAATTTCAAAGTCAATAAACCATAACTGAGGGGGAGGATAAAAAAAATCAATGGTAATAAGATGTGCCAATGTTAATACAATGCATAACTGAGGGGGAGGATAACAAATCCATGGTAATGAGATGTGCCAAATTTGGTATCCAAGAAAATAAATGAATCCACAGTAACCTAAACTGGTAAATAGCAACATTTCCAAAATAAACTGTCAAAATATCTCAATTAATATAGGGATAACTCATCATTAATGTGTTTGACAGAGTTTGAATCTTTTAGTGTATTTATAATTGCTGAATGTATCAACGGATTACATTTCTAGTTGTTCGAAATCATTGTCAGTATCGATGCACTTCAACTAAGTTGGTGCAAATTTGATGATGTTCATGTGACAGTGTGTGCAAATATGCGGATCTGGTTTTCACATGCTATGCATCTTAAAAATGTAGACTTTGAGAATGATGAATCGATGCCTACATTTGATTTCATTTAATCTATCATTGTGTAAATCTATACCACAGACCTTTTGAAAATGGACACATGCAGTCAACTTCAACATCTATTTTGTTAGCGTCTTTGTTAGATTTTTTATATTGCTATAAGACGTGTTACGGTAATTTTTTATCCCAAATTTATGTATTTAGTTTTGATGTTATATTTGTTATTCTCATCGGATTTTGTCTAATGTTTAGTTCGTTTCTGTGTGTTACATTTTTATGTTGTGTCGTTGTTCTCCTCTTATATCTAATGCGTTTCCCTCAGTTTTAGTTTGTAACCCGGATTTTTATTTTATCGATTTATGAGTTTCGAACAGCGGTATACTACTGTTGCCTTTATTTTTTTGTTTGTTTGAATTGTGTTGTGATGTATATTTATACAAGTGTTGCTAATTAGTGGCAACTATCCCTACAGTAACCTAGTAACTCGTACAAATTGGAGGTTCAACTAGCGGTAAATAGATGTAAACCATGTTTAACCCACCATTTTCTTTGAAAATAGCCTATACCAAGTCAGGAATATAATAGTTGTTATTCTTTCCTTTAGTTGATTTATAACGCTTTGTTCTGACTGTTTTTATATACTTCAAAGTTTTTTAAATTTACCTTTGAGCTTAGTATTTTTTATAGACATTCATTTTAATTTGTAAATTGTGTGTATTAACTGTTTTCTTTTATGTATAACTGAATGTTCACGTGGAAAAAGAAACAACATGAAAACCATTCGCGATAGTACAGCTGTTTTTCTCACTAGGTTTGATGCAGATCAAATCTTTTTGACAGTACAGCTATTTTTTTTCCCTTAGAAAGGTTTGATGCAGATTCAATTTTGGATTATTTTTTTAAACGAAAAGATGTTGAAGGGCGGTACCTATTCTAGGAGTCAATTGAAAATCGACATCACCTTAATTTTTTTCAGTTTCCGTTCTTACCATAATATTCAAAATGATAATAAAATAATAACTTGATTGGTCAAAAGTGTGCTACCTGTAGGATGGTAATCGTTTATAAGCATATGCAGTTTTGATTAAAGTGCTGTGTTACATATCATGTATATAATTCAATTTTTGTTTTATCAAGCATGACAAATTTAGCTACAACACTGTTATTGCCTCTTTTCAAAATGTGTGTTTTCAAAGTTAGTTGAAATCTTGTCCTCAGAAATCCTGGATAATATATGCAATAAATTTTACTGATATATATATTTCGATCAATATCATGTAATAAAATTATATGGTGAGTTTATCAACAGATATACAAAAATATCCCAATCTTGTATAATTCTAGGGGTTATCTAATCATTTGAGCTTGGTCAATGTTCTCATTAAATGTATTGTTTTGTCCAAATGAATTTTCAAATAGATAAAATGATAAAACAAACTATTGACATAAAAATGTCTCACATGTATGTAATTTGAAAGTAAAATGTAAATTTTGAAATTAAACAGCAGTGCTTTAGCATGCACATATGCAAAATATTCAGAAACAATGAACTGTGGTTTAAAGTTCAGTTCAATGACACTGCTGTCCAAAAAAGCCTACCTAAGTCTGGTTTTTGACTCAGTTAAGGTGAGACAACTACTAACACTTTATAACATGATATAGTGTTGCCGAATTTTAAAGTAAAAATAGATAATTTGTTTAAAAGATAATCTCAACTCGTTTGAATTGCATATTGTAATTTATTGTCAGATAAAAATTTGCAACAAGCACATATATTCTTAAAATATAAACATAAATTAACAACATTTCCACACCACATATACTGCTAATGCTTCATTATACATATCATAGCTTTCAGAATGATGGAACATAATTTGTAAACTAGTGTTGTACGTTTAATAAAAATGTATTTGGATGAAACTTTGTGAACACAAATACTCTTATACATGATAAAGAAAATTTAGAAAACATCAAGTTTTACTAAATCAACCCTTGAAGACCCATCAAATGTCATTTGCCACCTTACACCTTATATTGCACTTACAAGTATCAGGGTTAAGATTGTCATGAATACATACATAAATATTAACATGCTCTATATTTGTGATGGTTTGAAGCTAAAATGTACCATTTGAGACAAAGTCATTTTTAAATGATACTTAGCTTTGTATATTTATTGATGTATATCAGGGGTGGATTCAGCCATTTAAAAAAGGGGGTTCCCAACCCAGGACAAAGAGGGGGGCCCAACCCAGGATAAAGTGTGGGTAGGGTTCCAACTATATGTCCCCATTCAAATGCATTGATCTTCCAAAAAAAGGGGGGGATTCCAACCCCCAGAACCCTCCCCATAGATATGCCACTGTATATTACTTTATTCATTGTTAACCACTAACAAGTCTGTATAACTTTAGAGAAAATAAAAGTTCTTTTAATTTTTTTAAATAGTACAACAGAAAACCTATAACGGCAAAGACCACCATTGATTGGAAAATCAACATCATTGGGCAAATCCTTCAGTCTTCATAAATTCAAGAACTCGAAAATGGTGTTTAATAAAACCTTGTAGATAATTTAATATAGAATTTAAGGTATGCATGAAATTTATGAAATTGAAACAGCAGAACTTATAAATTCATATCTACTCTCCCAAGTTGATTGGTTGATTGGTGTTAAACATCTCTTTTAGCTCAATTGGGCTATTTAAGAAGGTAAACCTAGGTTAAGGGAAATAACTCTAAAAATCATCAGTACGTTTGTGTCAGCCATTTTCGTAAATATGTTCTAAGCTTCTAGGATACATAGATTATTTTCCATCTGTTTCAGGTAAATGCTTAAAATACATTCATTAAACTTGACTATTACAAACTCATCACTCAATTAAAGAGTTATCTCCCTGGCCCAAGGTCTACCCCCTTAAAGTTGGTCAGTATTATCGATAGGGGAACCTGTAGTGCTGTCGCAGAACTACTGAACTGTGAAAATTTTATAAACATGGAAGTTTTTAACAACATTGACTGTTAAGTACAGCCCTTGCATGGTCGGTGACAGTTTTAGTCCAGGCCCCCTCCCCTTAAAAATGTGTAATTAAAATTTTGTTGTCTGTCTAGGGAATCACTGAAGCATGATTGGAACAGTTCCTCTCTTAGGAAATCATTGCCTTCCCCTTATGAAAATTTCTGGATCCACCAATGGCATTTATCAGTGCTGCATAATATATATATTCCTAAATATACTTTGCATATTACAATTAAACACAATAAGATAATAAATGTAATTGAATTAATTTGATGAAAGTTAAATTACAACTGAATTATATGAAAGCAATTAAATTCCAATGAAAACAATTGAATGACAATAATTCAACTAAATTACAATGAATTAGTTAAATTAATTGAATAGAACTACAATGAATTTAATTGAATCAATCACAATAAATACAATAGTGATTTACATGAAAAAAAAAAAATTACAATGATTCTAATTGAATTACAATGAAAATAATCTAGCAACTTGAAATAGAATTGAATTGTCATGAATAGAAATAAGAAGGCTAAACATAAATGTCTCTATTTTACTTTAAAAAAAAAAAAACTGTTAGAAAATGAAATAGCAATTTACTAATTTTTTTCTGGTGGTAGTTGGAACCAAATTTTGTCAATATTTTTTTTAATCTATCAACTAGCAATTTCAAAAAAGAGTGTTAATAATCATGTCAGTCATGACACTCTGTCATAACCTTGGGGAATTACAGTTTAACAGCAGTGGTACGGACCCAGCACTAGTAAAAATTGTAAGGGTTACCAGAACCCAGTCTCTTGCCTTCTTTATGAAGCTAATAAGTGTTTTAAGGTGGTACCTAACACTACAGGGAGATAACTCTGTAAAGTCAGCTAAACGTTTTAATTCCGTTGTTTTGTAAAAGGAATATTAAGCTTCTCAATGATCAAAATTGATGTTTGTCAAGTTGCTATATAACCAGTGTAATTTTTCTGACAAAACGGTTGGTTCAAATTATTTTATATTTTAATATTTTTGTTAAAGGGTCAAAGTAAATACTTTGACAAAATTTTATGAAAATTAAACGAGCCAAATTAATTTTAGTGAAAGTGTTGGGTACCACCTTAAGAATTTTAACTGCAGATGGTATGTTATGTATACTGGAAGAAAACTATGCCCATATAATTATAAGTAACATATAGTAGTACAGGAAATATATTTTTACAAAATTTCCTTTTATATTCTATCTTTTGATCTTAAACAAGAAATCCAGGACAGTTTACAGAGTAATTCAAATTTCAAAAACTTTAACCACAGAGTGAATATT